>NC_000087.7:34784109-35084943 GCF_000001635.26 Mus musculus
CTCCAGGAACCTGTGTTGTTTCAGTTTCTTTCCAAACTACTTTGATGATGAACAGCAATGTGGAATATAAGCTGAATAAAACTTTTGCTATGGAATTAGCTCTTTGGACATGGTATGTTCTTACAACAATAGAAACCTTAAGTAAGACAATTTCTTAGAGGAACAAAATATCTAATACTACCACTGTCACTTATCCTATAAGGATAAATAATGTGTAGATATTTTTTTTTAATTTAAAGGTAAGATATTCTCATGTATATAATGACATGCAATTGTTCTAGTTTGCTTCTTTCTCACACTGAAGAATACTAACATCAAACATAACTTGGGAATATAAGGGTTATTAGCTTACATGTTACAGACTATTACCAAGGAAGGCAAAACAGGAACTTGAAGCATTACCAGGAAAGAGTGCTTATTGCTTGACCCTATCTTAGTCATTGTTCTATTGCTGTGAAGAGACATCATGGATAAAACAACTATTATGAAACAAAGCATTAACTGGGGGCTTGATTACACTTACAGAAGTTTAGTCAAACATCAAGTCAGTGACCGCAGCACTGGAGCAATAGAGAACTATTGATCCTTAGACAGAAACAGATATTCTGCCATTACATTGGTTTCTTGAAAACTCAAAGACCACACTTATTGACACAACCACTTCCTCCAATGAAGCCACATCTTCTCTCATTCCTTCTAATCCTTAAACACACTGCCAATCCCTGGTGAGTAAATATCCATATATATGAATCTATAGGGTATATTCTTATTCAAACCACCAAAAATCATGTGGCTTGATCGAATATTTTATTTTAAATACAGAGTAAAAGCTTTCCTTTTATAAATGACTACTGATGAGCTTACCCACAGTTGCCTACCCTCACACATCGACCATCAATGAAGAAAATGTCCCATAGACTTACCCAAAAACCAAGTGAATAGAGACAATTCTTCAATTGTTCTCTCTCCTAAGGTGACGCTAGATTGTCAAGTTGGAGATAAATAAAATCCCAGCACATTAAGGTTTATCCTGCTCCATAACCCACACAAACATTACTCATCACAATCTCCTCATTCTGCCTGGGTGTAGACCCACTTCCCTCCATGGCAGAAGTGAAGGGTAAGTACCTCCAACAGCAAGAATACTCAATAATAGGTGACAAGTAGTGAATATGCCTTATAGCCTCACAACACCTACATTCTAATTTGTGTTACACTTTCTGGGAGACACCCCAGTCTGTCCAACTTCCTGCCAACTCAGCTTTGACCAGAAAAATTCTCATCAAGAAATCCAATGACTTTTAATTGATTTCTTTCTCCTGAGGGAATGGAGTGTAACCCCTTCATGGATGTATTGGTGTCTGATTCATAAGTAATAAAACCCACTACTATTAACAGCTAAATCACAGGTGCTATGACAAATAACAACTCACATGAGAAGCATCACATTTGGTTAAGCCTTTTCAGAAGTTTTATTGGAGTTTGATTTATATACTAAATAAATCCATTGATTTATTTATTTTTAAGTGTGTAATTTAATGATTCTAAACACATTTCACCACTGTCATTTTTCACTCATTTTCTGGTACTTCATATGATATTGAAATCTACTAAAATACAATAGTGAATTCAGAAGAAAGACCAGTGGTGTGGGTAGCAGCAAAGTTATTGAGTCTCAAAGACAACAGATACCATGGCTGAATATTCCAACTACAACAACTAGGTAACATTGGTTCTACACTTAGCATGCCGTTTCTAGAAAAAAAAAATTAAAGAATTAAGCAATGTTTCCTCTGAACCTGACATGTTACTATCACAAATGAAAGAAGGATCCATGATCACATGAATATGAAAGGGGCATGAAGCAGCACAATTGTTCAAATTATTGGCAGCTAGTCAGCATTAACACAAGAAGGGACCAAAGACAATAAACAGCTTTGAAGACATGTCCAAATGACCGCGTTCATTTACAAGTTTCTTACCCATTCCTTGTATATTCATTGATTGATTAACTCATTGATTAAAGCCCTCATGTTCCAATCACTTTTCAGAGTGCATATTGTACTACCTATGAACATTGTACTGTGGACCAAAGCCTTCATCTAAGACCCATGACTGACATTTCAAAACAATTTAACCACAGAATTCTTTATTTGAAACAAAGTGATAAGATCCATCTATCTCTTCAAGGATATCTCTGTTTTGTTCAAAAAGGAGAAAAATGCAATCCAAGTTCAGGATCTTGATCCCTTATCCATGCATCTTAATCCCATAGGGGCTAGCCAGAATGTAAGGTCAGAAGTCTAAACTTCACCTATACTACAACTAACTCTGAAGATATCTAGCAATCTCCAGTTCCTTTCTGGTACTTACCCACACCAAGTCTGCATTAAGGAATATGGTCTAGTGTGAGATAGTGCCAGCAGTTAATTGCAAAATCCCACTATGAGTTGAGTTGTATATATACTGAGACATCTGTAATATAGACACACATGCATATTCACAAATACTCACAGAAAGAGGCAAGAAGTAGAGGAGCTGAAACTTAGAAATCCTCAAGGAAGAGAATGAAAATCTTGTAAGGCACAGAGGTAAGAGAAAAACTGTGTCTTTCTGCACAAAATCAGGACATTCTGTCTTCCATCACTGAATGGGAAGGCTCACTATCCCTTATCGCTATCTGATAAGGTATAGAGAGTAGATGAAGGATGAATAGTAAGTTTTCATCAAAGGTATTGACTTTGAAGGTTATAGATTGTTCATGCTCTACTGGAAGCCAGATGTCTAAGAGTTTATGGGAAACACAAATGATTTGAATGGGTTGTAACAAAGGGGAGAAGACGAGATATGAAGTTGGCAGGAGGAGTTAGGTGGGAGTGGGACAGGTTTTGTTCTGGGAGGAGTTACTAAAATAATTGGAAAGTAAATTCCATCAAAATATTTGTATGCAATTCTCAAGGTATTAAGGAAAGTAGTTCTTAATATACCATGTACTGAACACACACAGACCACTTATATTGCCATCTTCTAAATAACAAATTCTTATAGAGCAGTTTCATTACATTGAGGGCAAAAGTCATCCAGAGGTTATTTAAAATAAAGAAGAATCTAGGGAGATGGCCCAGTGGTAAAGCCAAGAGTTTGGTCAAACATTCACCTAAACACCAGTGCTTAGGAATTGGAGTGGCAGAGACAGAAGAATGACTGTGGCTTCCTGAATGTCAGCCTCACTCCTAGCTCAGCAAGAAACCCTGTCATAAGGGGAAAATTAGGGAGTGAAGTAGCAGAAAACAGTATACCCTTCCCTATCCTCTGGACTTACCTGTATAATTCTCTATGCATACACACATCAATATGATAACTGTATAAAAGAGGTTACTTTGCATAAATTATAGGCAAAAGCAATGTTGTTTTAACCTAGAGACCTGAAGACTTTTATATATTAATGGTCCTGGAGAAACTCTCCATATATAGAGGATTGATATATCTTCTTCCTGTGCAAAGGAAACCTAAGTTAAGTGTGTGTGTCAGTGACTTTAAACACCTTTCTTCCTCTAGATTCCTATTTATACCACAGAATGGTCTGTAAATAATGAAAAGATGAAAATAAGACTTTTTCAGGGTGTTGCCTTCTTTTAAAATCATATTTATATTTTACTAAATCGATGGAAAATCTTCAGCTCCAAGGAACAATGGATTCAATATTGTTGACTTCTGTATTATCCCATTATGAATAGGAATTAATTATACATCAACATTTCCCACGATTTGAACTAAATCAGGAATAAGGGATATGTTTCCATAAAAATAAGTAATGCCAATATCGTTAATCAAGTAGAAATGTGTGTGTGTGTGTGTGTGTGTGGTGGGGTTAGGATGCCTTTGGATTATTTGAGAATGATTGCTGATCAGAAATATGTTATGCAAATAACCCTAACCTGAAAGAAATGAAAAGTAATGATATAAACTATACTACCAAGTGTCATGGCCACTTATTAGTTGATATCATTTTCTTTTTCATTCCTTTATTCGTTTGAATAATTGTGTGCCACAGATGATCACACGTTCAAATGTGTTAGTTTTCCAGGTGATGGGCTGTTTAGAATGAATTAGGAGTTGTTTTATTATTAAAGGAGATTTGTCACAGAGCCTTGAAATATCAAAAACCCATCAGACTCTCTCTATCTCTCTCTCTTTCTCTCTTTCTCTCTCTCTCTCTCTCTCTCTCTCTCTCTCTCTCTCTCTTTCATTACTCTCTGCCATCTCCATCATAAGTTGTTCGCTCTCAACTACTGCTCTACATGTTTTGCCTCTGTGTTGCCATGGTGTCTACCATGATATCCTGGACTTGCCCTCTGGAACTCTAAGACCACAATTAAATGTTTCCTCTTATAAGTTTGTTTGGTCATGATATCTCTCACAGCATAGAACAGTAACCAAGACATACATACTCCTGTTTATTTTTTGAAACATTCTTTATTTCTTTCATTAAAGTTACCTTTTGTCCATTGAACAGTTTTAAGAATAATGTTAATGGGCCCAAATAAATAGTGCCAATAGGTGTGGCACTCTCAGGAAGTGTGAAATAGTTTCATGAGGTGTGACATTGGTGGAGTAGTTGGGACACTGATGGAGATGTGTCTTTGTTGAGTTGGTGTGATCTTGTTGGAAGAAATGTAACAATGTGGTGGTAGGCTTGGAGGTCTGCTGTCCTTAAGCAATCCCCAGTTTGACACAGTCTCCATCTGCTTCCTGTATATCAAGACCTAAAACTCATCTCCTTCTCCAGCACTTTGTCTGTCTGAAGGCTACCATGTTTCCAGCCATGACAATAATGGAGTAAACCTCTGAAAAGAAGTTACAAAGTGTTCAAGATTTACTATGATCCTGGTGACACTTCATGGCAATAAAACCCATACTAATACTCACATAAACACTCAAAAACACATTTGGTGTTTTGTGGGAACAGACTTTTCAGGCCCTCTGCCTACTGCCTGGAAGCTATTCATTTCCAAGCAGCTATCAGATGAAGTTATAGAACTCTCAGCTCCAAATGAACCATGCCTGCCTGGATCCTGACATATTTTTACCTTGATGATAATGGACTGAACTTCTGAACCTGTAAGCCAGCCCCAATTAAATGGTTTTCTAATAAAACATGCATTGATAAGTGTGTCTGTTTACAGCAATATAATCCTAACACACACATGTACATATACACCTAGATATACTGAGTCACAGACACACACACACATGGAAACATTCACACACACACACACACACACACACACACACACACACACACACATTCATTTACAGGGACTTTAGATTCAGCCAGTACCCATGCAATTTAATTGGGGTGTTGAATACATGTGTTTGTGGAACATGACTATTGCTCTTTCTTTTAGGAGTTATGTGGACAAAATCTGCACACTCACTTCATTCCTCTTCAACATCAGAAATCTCAATTTAAAGAAAGTGAGATAATGAGAAGTAGTTTTAGATACCTCTCTTTTTTTTTCCTGTGAGTAGCTTCCACTTCAAATCACCAAAGAAAAATAAACATAACAGGAAAGAAATTCATATTCAATAGCTCTTGACAAGCTCATAATACATTCTCCATAATGAATATAAACTTTTATTTAGAATTCCCAAGGAAATGAGACTTTTGAAAAATCCTTACTTTCAGATAGGCTTTGGTATTTCATTTCCCTGCAAAAGAACACAAATGTAAAAAGACAAAATGTAGATTGCTTTGTGCACAAGTTGAATCAGAAACATTTGATAATGTGCATACAGAGACTCACCACATTTTTACAAACATATATAAATATATATATATATATATATATATATATATATATATATATATATATATATTATATATATTGGGAGGGTGAAAGGAGACATCTGGAGAACAATAAGACCCTCATTAGCATTAAACATTCCTGAAGTCAAGTAATAACATCTAACAACATCAATAACAACAACAACAAAAACAACAACAAGAATAGATGTTCATTAGGAAGAATTTTTTAAAATAACCTTCCATTAGCCACATAAAGAGGGGGCATGATCCATCTGCAACACTTTATAGATACTTATTACAATTACCACTAAAATTTTTAAAATAATACGGATTTTTAAAAATGAAATTGAAGTAAAATAGATTTTTCAGCTGTTAAAAGGGGGAAAATGTGTTCTAGAACGAAATAAAGAGTGTAAGATTTTTTAATAAAGAACATCCTTATAACTCATGTGTCAGTAAGTATCAGGATTATAATGCAGTTGATTTTCTCATTGTAGAATAATTTTAATGTGTTTGAATATTTCCAGTTGTAAGAATGGATCTCAGAATTTTCACAGGACAAGAAGACACCAAGTAGTTCCTCACTTTTGTTTCAAAATTCTTAATTCCTTTTTTGCAGAGTCCCAGACATTCCAGGGAAGGGTTTGAAACATCCAACAACTTCTGAGACCATAACCTCAGAGAGAAGCTACCTTTCTCAGTAAATGGAACTAGGAAAGCTGAAAAGATCCATCAAATCGCTTTAGAACAAAAATGGCAGCTGGTTCACAGAACAAGGTATCATTTAGCAACTCAGCCAAGAAATAAGAGGATTTGAAATGATAATAACACAGAGTAATAAAAACCACTATGCAGTTGTAATTTAATCGTATATATATACTTTGGACAGAGAAAGCAATCAAATCTTGAGATCTCTCTGCTCAGCCCAATGAAACTCTGGGTCATGCTGCAGATGTTCCAAGTTCATGGCTCATCACAGATACTCTAAGTCTCTGGGAAACTAGATCTACATCACGTAAGTGCTGTGAGTCCAAAGACATGATTTCAGAAATTGTTCAAGTCCTCATCTTGCTTGAAAAAAAAATCACATAGCACCAGAAGTAATAAGAAGTTCATGGTATCAATGTCAACAGGTAAGCACTACTAACAAATATCTGTTAAGCATTGGATTGTTACCAACACAAATGAGGAGATGATTTTTAAATTTAAATGCAGTTACATTTTAATAATTTGTAGTAATGTTAAGTGTCCAGTGTGAAACTGTGGGTGTAGGGCAAGTTGGTGAAGTGAGAGAGAACATGGACGGCAGAAGGTTCTGTGCTCTGTGAAGGCTGACATGGGAGGAGTGAAGGATAATTACCATGCATACCTGATTGTGCATCTGGCTGTGTAAATCCACTGAAACTACACGGATGGGGGTTAACGAGGGGAAGACAATGGTACCAGATTCTTTGTCTCTGGCATCCCATATTGGGCCTAAAAAACATAGACAGTCTAATGTTTTAGAGCTTTATTTTAGACAGCAAGGAGAAAAAAAAGAGTAAAAAGATTGTTAGACTTGCCATGGCCAAAAGGAGAGATGGGGAAAGACATAGAAGGAAAGACAGAAAGCAAGTTAGAGAGTAAGAAAGTTGAACGCTTAGAGAAAGAGGTAAAAGTTTACAGAGAGTAAGGATTGTAAAAGTTAGAGAGAGAGAGAGAGAGAGAGAGAGAGAGAGAGAGAGAGAGAGAGAGAGAGAGAGAGAGAGAGAGAAAGAATGAGAGACTGATGTAGGGCCAAGTAGCCTCTCATATATTGGGCTCGTTATCTTGCTGTTGCTAGGTAACTAGAAGTTATCTAACTTGAAGATCAGAACCTTTGGTCATTTTGTATGTGACTGCTAGCCATTAGCCACTGCAGGGCGGGAGTGCTTGTGGGTATGGTAAATTCACCAGGAGCCAGGGTTCCAGAAATACGGAGGAAATGCCTTCCTTCCCATGTAGGTGAAAATTACGACCCATTAGGTTTCATCAGGTTTAAGGACTTCAGCATGACTGGAGACCAGGCATTTGGTACATAGCACAATGCCCCAAGCTCAATGATCAAATTTAACTCTAGCCTCCAGATTTTGTGGTTTCTCAGGCAGAACACCATCAGAGAGGATGTGAGTTTGAAACTCTGGAGACTCCCACCAGAAGAAATCAAGGCATGGAGGTGGGGTGGGGTAAAATGATCTTAGAAGAAATCTGTAAAACAGTGAAAGGACAATTGAAAAGACATATGGAAAAGACCAGTAACAGGGGATGCCTCAGGAGACCATCCTTGTCTTCATAGCTTGGCAAGACAAAATTCAAATTACCAGTAGTACTGGAGGAGAGTCTGTGAATGCATCAGGGAGGGTAGGTTAAGGGTAGGAGGGAGTGAGGGAGGGTGAGATAGAGAAAAAAGTAGAAGGAGAAAAAGAAAGAGAAGGAGAAGAATATGGAGAGGAAGAGGAGAAGAAGGAAGGGAAGAGGAATGGGTGGAGCAGAACGACAAGGAGAAGGAGAAGGAAGAAGAACAAGAGAAGTGGAAGAGGAAGAGCAAAAGGAAGGAGGAGGACTTGGAGAAGTAGAAAAGGAGAAGGTTAAATAAGGAGGAGAGAAGGAGAGAAGAAGAATGAGAGAAGGAAAAGTCAAAGGCATAGAAGAAGAAGAAGAAGAAGAAGAAGAAGAAGAAGAAGAAGAAGAAGAAGAAGAAGAAGAAGAAGAAGAAGAAGAAGAAGAAGAAGAAGAAGAAGAAGAAGAAAGAAAGAAAGAAAGAAAGAAACAGGAGTAGGAGGAGAAGGCGAAGGAGAAAAGAATAAGGAGGAGAAGGATAAGGCAAAGAAGGAAAAACAATAGAAGAAGGTAAGCAAGGAGAAGAAATGAGTTTAGATGTGAGGCATAGATAGACAGACAGAGACAGAAAGACAGAGAAACTTAGACATACAGAGTGAGACATGCACATAAACATTCACACAGAGACACACAAGTAGGCACAGAGACAGAGAAAAATATACATAGAAAGAGAGATATGCACAGAGACATTCACAGAGTTACACACATTCACACAACTTAAGAAGTATTTAGAAAAATATATCTATGAAATCACGAGGATATTAAGTACTAAATTATGTGAGCAATGAGGAGGAATGAGATCCAAACAAATTTTGCAAGTCCTCCAACATTCTCCATGCTTCCACACAGCTTTAGCTGTGGAAGTATCAGTTATAGGGCTGTAACTTTTGTTTTCTTCATTTATAATTTACTGTGAATCTCCTTTCTCCACCATTCAATATGGTCCGTAGTTTCCATGTGGAAGGACTTTCCAATGCATGGCATCTAGTGAGAAAGAGAAAACAATTTTAAAGAAGAGTCTCTATGCTAGAGCCAACTGTACAAACAATTTGTAGTTATTCTCCAAATGCAGGGCTCAAAGAACACAGAGGCTCCTCTAGCTGCTACACAGATCTTAAGTATGGCCCCACAGCATCACTGGGAACCTATTGACAATTCTCACTCAGGTCATAAAACTATGGAGCATTCCAATTTCTTGAGTTCCAGAAAAAAAGCCATTTGGAAGCTTATCTCACTAAAATTGAAGATTACACTGAAATTTATGAAAAGTGAGAATAATTTTTAATGTGAAAAATCATTCCACACACACACATTAAAAAAATACATGAAGGCAAAATTGACAGCAATATATTTGACACAACACCCACCCACACACACCTACACACACCCACACACAGAGAGAGAGAGAGAGAGAGAGAGAGAGAGAGAGAGAGAGAGAGAGAGAAAGAGAGAGAGAAAGAGAGAGAGAGAAAGAGAGAGAGAGAGGGAGGGAGGGAGGGAGGGAGGGAGGGAGGGAGGGGGAAGAGGAAGAGGTGGAGAGACAGATGTACACTTACAATACTTATTTTTAAGTCAAGTTGTCAAAACTCCTGACACAATCAATGTTCAGGAAGAGATGTATATGGCAAACACTCACGAGGAACAGACTGTCATGATAAAGAGAACATAGGAGGAAACAACAAGTTCATCTGTGGCATTGAGAGCCTGAATGGGCCCTTCTCACATTTGGTTGGATTTAGAATCCAAGATTTAGTTCAGAACCACCCAGCTCGCTCCTTCTTGCCCCACGGATCTACTTCTCCTAGGGCACAGTCACAAAGGTTCCACAACATTTCTAGACAGTTTTCCCAGTTTTAGACAACTGGGACTGTGGGAGAAATAACCCCCCCAATCTTAATTAAACTAAGCCACACAACTGCAAAATATATTTGAAAGCAGTTTAAATTCAATTTTGGAAAGAGAACAGAGAGCTCTACTTTGAAATGGACTGAAATAGTCTTTAGGTTCCATTGTGCACCCTAAATGAAATATATTGTAAAAGATTCTGTTTTCTATGTAGCAAGTGAGGGCTGAAAACAACACACTAATGGAGATAAAATGCAAAAAAAAAAAAAAAACTGGGAAATATAGTAACAATTCAAACTGACTGTGTGAAAAACGATGTATTTATACACGTTAACTGTCCTATTGACCACAGTGTCATTCATCATTGTATTAGGGGATACAATCTAGTGATTAATCATCAGGGTTTGACAGTAAAATCCTTAGGCTCAATACACCAGACATTAGCTGAAAAATGATTTACAAGAATGTATTGCCCTTTGGTGTCTTCTCTGTGAATCTGTTGTATGGATGCCCTGTCGTTGGTTGTTTTAGTTGTTGGTGTTGTTTTAAAATAGATATATTGAATGCAAAAGCAAGTGGCAGGAGCCCAAAAGGTCCTCTCTCTATCTCCTTCCCAAAACTTTCTAATTTTCCCAATCCCCTCATTCATTCAAAAATTCAGAAGTTCAAAAAATACAGAAACTCATTCATCATCTTTACTTTGTGCTTGCATGCTGGTTGCAATTATCTTGTAAGCATTAAAAATTAGGCTAACATACTGCCTATGTTCAACAGGGTTTCATTGATGTGAAGAGACATCATGACACAGGAAACTCTTATAGGGAAAACTTAATTGAGGTTGTCTTACAGATTCAGAGGGTCAGTACATTATTATCTTGGTAGGAAGCATGGCAGCATCCAGGAAGAGGAGGTGCTGGGGAAGGAAGTAATTGGTCTATATCTTAGTCTGAAGGCAACAATGTGGAAGCTTGTGGCCACAGTTAGCAAGGAAGAGGATCAATTTTTGTCACTGGGCAGAGATTGTGCACTACATAAAAGCAAGCCTACACAATGATACACTTCCTCAAACAAGCCAATACCTTGTAATAGTGCCACATCCCATGGGCAAAAGATATTCTAATCAACACACTGCATCATAGGAAAATGGCAGAGAGAAATAAAGACACTGCATGATTGCATTCCTCTGGTCACAAGTGCTACATACCTACACGCTTATATGCACACACAAACACACACACACACACACACACACACACACACACACACACACACACACACACACAAATGCCTATTGGATGTGCATAATAATAATGTGCAGTCTAGGGTCCTGGGCAATTTGATTGGACCAGGCGCTGTGTTCCACCCACCAGAGGTCTTAGGATCCCGTGGAGGATCCTGTGTGGGTCCTTGTGGGTGTCCACAGAATCCCCCGGTCCAGGGACCATGGTGCTCCCTTGATCTACTTCTGTTGTCCAATTGCTCTGGCTAGGATTTCAAGTGATATATTGAATAGATAGGAAGAAAGTGGCAGCCTTGTCTAGTCCCTGATTTTAGTGGGATTGGGTTTAGTTTCTCTCCATTTAGTTTGATGTTGACTACTGTTTTGCTATATACTGCTTTTATTATGTTCAAGTATGGGCCTTGAATTCCTGATCTTTCCATGACTTTTATCATGAATGGGTGTTGGATTTCGTTAAATGATTTCTCAGCATGTAAGGAGATGATCATGTGGTTTTTGTTTTTCAGTTTGCTTATATAGTGGATTAAGTTGATGTGTTTCCTTATATTAATCCATCCCTGCATCCCTGGGATGAAGCCTACTTGATCATTATTGATGATCTTTGTGATATGTTCTGAGATTCAGTTTGCATGGACTTTATTGAATATTTTTTGCATCAATATTCATAAGGGAAATTGGTCTGAAGTCTTCTATTTTGTTGGGACTTTATATGGTTTAGTTATCAGAGTAATTGTGGTATCTATAGAATGAATTGAATAGGGTACGTTCTGTTTCTATTTTGTGAAATAGTTTGAGAACAGTTGGAATTAGTTCTTTTTTGAAGGTCTGATAGAACTCTGCACTAAACCCGTGTGGGTGGTCCTGGGCATTATTTGGTTAGGAGACTATTAGTGACTGCTTCTATTTCTTTAGGGGATATGGGGCTGTTTAGATCTTTATTCTTATCTGGATTTAACTTTGGTACCTGATTTCTGTCTACAAAATTGTCCATTTTGTCCAAGGTTTCCAGTTTTTTTAGTATAGCCTTTTGTAGTAGGATGTGATGATGCCTAGGATTTCCTCAGGTTCTGGTCTTATGTCTCCCTTTTCATTTATGATTTTGTTAATTAGGATACTATCCCTGTGCCCTCAAGTTCATCTTGCTAAGGGTGTATCTATCTTGATACTACTTTCAAAGAACAGGCTCCTGGTTTGGTTGATACTTTGAATAGTTCTTTTTGTGCCCACTTGGTTGATTCCAGCACTGAGTTTGATTATTTTCTGCTATCTACTCCCCCTTGTAAATTTGCCTCCTTTTGTTCTAGAGCTTTTAGGTGTGCTGTCAAGCTCTTAGTGTGTGCTCTCTCTTGTTTCTTTTTGGTGGCACTCAGAGCTGTTGGTTTTCTTTGTGGGACTACATTCATTGTGTCCCATAAGTTTGGGTATATTGTCCCTTCATTTTCATTAAACTCTAAAAAGTGTTTAATTTCTTCTTTATTTCTTCCTTGACCAAGTTATCATTGAGTAGAGTGTTGTTCAGCTTTCACATGAATGTTGGCTTTCTATTATTTATGTTGTTATTGAAGATCAGCCTTCCTCCATGGTGATATGATAGAGTGTATGGGATACTTTCAATATTTTTGTTGAGTCCTGTTTTGTGACTGATTATATGGTCTATTGTGGAGACGGTACCATGAGGTGCTGAGAAGAAGTTATATGCTTTTGTTTTAGGGTAAAATGTTCTGTAGATATCTATTAAATCCATTTGTTTCATAAATTCTTTTATCTTCAATGTGTCTCTGTTTAGTTTCTATTTCTCCGATCTTTCTATAGATAAGAGTGGGTTGTGAAGTCTCCCTCTATTATGGTGTGCAGTGCAATGAATGATTTGAGGTTTACTAAAGTTTCTTTAATGAATGTGGATGCCATTGCATTTGGAGCATAGATATTCAGAATTGAGGGTTCATCTTGGAAGATTTTGCCTTTCATGATCATTAACTGTCCCTTCTTGTCTTTTTTGATAACTTTGGGTTGGAAATTGATTTTATTCTATATTAGAATGGCTACTCCAGCTTATTTCTTCAGACCATTTGCTAGGAAAATTGTTTTCCAGCCTTTTACTCTGAGGTAGTGTCTGGTTTTGTCCCTGAGGTGGGTTTCTTTTTTTTTTTTTTTTTTTTTTTTTTCTTTTTTTTTTTCCATTTTTTATTAGGTATTTAACTCATTTACATTTCCAATGCTATACCAAAAGTCCCCCATATCCACCCACCCCCACTCCCTTGCCCACCCACTCCCCCTTTTTGGCCCTGGTGTTCCCCTGTACTGGGGCATATAAAGTTTGCAAGTCCAATGGGCCTCTCTTTCCAGTGATGGCCGACTAGGCCATCTTTTGATATATATGCAGCTAGAGTCAAGAGCTCCGGTGTACTGGTTAGTTCATAATGTTGTTCCACCTATAGGGTTGCAGATCCCTTTAGCTCCCTGGGTACTTTATCTAACTCCTCCATTGGGATCCCTATGATCCATCCATTAGCTGACTGTGAGCATCCACTTCTGTGTTTGCTAGGCCCCGGCATAGTCTCACAAGAGACAGCTACATCTGGGTCCTTTCAATAAAAACTTGCTAGTGTATGCAATGGTGTCAGCGTTTGGATGCTGATTATGGGGTGGATCCCTGGATATGGCAGTCTCTACATGGTCCATCCTTTCATCTCAGCTCCAAACTTTGTCTCTGTAACTCCTTCCATGGGTGTTTTGTTCCCAAAACTAAGGAGGGGCATAGTGTCCACACTTCAGTCTTCATTCTTCTTGAGTTTCATGTGTTTAGCAAATTATATCTTATATCTTGGGTATCCTAGGTTTGGGGCTAATATCCACTTATCAGTGAATACATATTGTGTGAGTTTCTTTGTGAATGTGTTACCTCACTCAGGATGATGCCCTCCAGGTCCATCCATTTGGCTAGGAATTTCATAAATTCATTCTTTTTAATAGCTGAGTAGTACTCCATTGTGTAGATGTACCACATTTTCTGTATCCATTCCTCTGTTGAGGGGCATCTAGGTTCTTTCCATCTTCTGGCTATTATAAATAAGGCTGCTATGAACATAGTGGAGCATGTGTCCTTCTTACCAGTTGGGGCATCTTCTGGATATATGCCCAGGAGAGGTATTGCTGGGTCCTCCGGTAGTACTATGTCCAGTTTTCTAAGGAACCGCCAGACTGATTTCCAGAGTGGTTGTACAAGCCTGCACTCCCACCAACAATGGAGGAGTGTTCCTCTTTCTCCACATCCACGCCAGCATCTGCTGTCACCTGAATTTTTGATCTTAGCCATTCTGACTGGTGTGAGGTGGAATCTCAGGGTTGTTTTGATTTGCATTTCCCTGATGATTAAGGATGTTGAACATTTTTTCAAGTGCTTCTCTGCCATTCGGTATTCCTCAGGTGAGAATTCTTTGTTCAGTTCTGAGCCCCATTTTTTAATGGTGTTATTTGGTTTTCTGAAGTCCACCTTCTTGAGTTCTTTATATATGTTGGATATTAGTCCCCTATCTGATTTAGGATAGGTAAAGATCCTTTCCCAATCTGTTGGTGGTCTTTTTGTCTTATTGACGGTGTCTTTTGCCTTGCAGAAACTTTGGAGTTTCATTAGGTCCCATTTGTCAATTCTCGATCTTACAGCACAAGCCATTGCTGTTCTGTTCAGGAATTTTCCCCCTGTGCCCATATCTTCAAGGCTTTTCCCCACTTTCTCCTCTATAAGTTTCAGTGTCTCTGGTTTTATGTGAAGTTCCTTAATCCACTTAGATTTGACCTTAGTACAAGGAGATAATTATGGATCGATTCGCATTCTTCTACACGATAACAACCAGTTGTGCCAGCACCAATTGTTGAAAATGCTGTCTTTCTTCCACTGGATGGTTTTAGCTCTCTTGTCGAAGATCAAGTGACCATAGGTGTGTGGGTTCATTTCTGGGTCTTTAATTCTATTCCATTGGTCTACTTGTCTGTCTCTATACCAGTACCATGCAGTTTTTATCACAATTGCTCTGTAGTAAAGCTTTAGGTCTGGCATGGTGATTCTGCCAGAAGTTCTTTTATCCTTGAGAAGACTTTTTGCTATCCTAGGTTTTTTGTTATTCCAGACAAATTTGCAAATTGCTCCTTCCAATTCGTTGAAGAATTGAGTTGGAATTTTGATGGGGATTGCATTGAATCTGTAGATTGCTTTTGGCAAGATAGCCATTTTTACAATGTTGATCCTGCCAATCCATGAGCATGGGAGATCTTTCCATCTTCTGAGATCTTCCTTAATTTCTTTCTTCAGAGATTTGAAGTTTTTATCATACAGATCTTTCACTTCCTTAGTTAGAGTCACGCCAAGATATTTTATATTATTTGTGACTATTGAGAAGGGTGTTGTTTCCCTAATTTCTTTCTCAGCCTGTTTATTCTTTGTATAGAGAAAGGCCATTGACTTGTTTGAGATTATTTTATATCCAGCTACTTCACCGAAGCTGTTTATCAGGTTTAGGTGTTCTCTGGTAGAATTTTTAGGGTCACTTATATATACTATCATATCATCTGCAAAAAGTGATATTTTGACTTCCTCTTTTCCAATTTGTATCCCCTTGATCTCCTTTTGTTGTCGAATTGCTCTGGCTAATACTTCAAGTACTATGTTGAAAAGGTAGGGAGAAAGTGGGCAGCCTTGTCTAGTCCCTGATTTTAGTGGGATTGCTTCCAGCTTCTCTCCATTTACTTTGATGTTGGCTACTGGTTTGCTGTAGATTGCTTTTATCATGTTTAGGTATGGGCCTTGAATTCCTGATCTTTCCAGAACTTTTATCATGAATGGGTGTTGGATCTTGTCAAATGCTTTTTCTGCATCTAACGAGATTATCATGTGGTTTTTGTCTTTGAGTTTGTTTATATAATGTATTACATTGATGGATTTTCGTATATTAAACCATCCCTGCATCCCTGGAATAAAACCTACTTGGTCAGGATGGATGATTGCTTTAATGTGTTCTTGGATTCGGTTAGCGAGAAATTTATTGAGGATTTTTGCATCGATATTCATAAGAGAAATTGGTCTGAAGTTCTCTATCTTTGTTGGATCTTTCTGTGGTTTAGGTATCAGAGTAATAGTGGCTTCATAAAATGAGTTGGGTAGAGTACCTTCTACTTCTATTTTGTGAAATAGTTTGTGCAGAATTGGAATTAGATCTTCTTTGAAGGTCTGATAGAACTCTGCACTAAACCCATCTGGTCCTGGGCTTTTTTTGGTTGGGAGACTATTAATAACTGCTTCTATTTCTTTAGGTGATATGGGACTGTTTAGATGGTCAACTTGATCCTGATTCAACTTTGGTACCTGGTATCTGTCCAGAAATTTGTCCATTTCGTCCAGGTTTTCCAGTTTTGTTGAGTATAGCCTTTTGTAGAAGGATCTGATGGTGTTTTGGATTTCTTCAGGATCTGTTGTTATGTCTCCCTTTTCAGTTCTGATTTTGTTAATTAGGATTTTGTCCCTGTGCCCTTTAGTAAGTCTAGCTAAGGGTTTATCTATCTTGTTGATTTTCTCAAAGAACCAACTCCTCATTTGGTTAATTCTTTGAATAGTTCTTCTTGTTTCCACTTGGTTGATTTCACCCCTGAGTTTGATTATTTCCTCCCGTCTACTCCTCTTGGGTGAATTTGCTTCCTTTTTTTCTAGAGCTTTTAGATGTGTTGTCAAGCTGCTAGTATGTGCTCTCTCCCGTTTCTTCTTGGAGGCACTCAGAGCTATGAGTTTCCCTCTTAGAAATGCTTTCATTGTGTCCCATAGGTTTGGGTACGTTGTGGCTTCATTTTCATTAAACTCTAAAAAGTCTTTAATTTCTTTCTTTATTCCTTCCTTGACCAAGGTATCATTGAGAAGAGTGTTATTCAGTTTCCACGTGAATGTTGGCTTTCCATTATTTATATTGTTATTGAAGATCAGTCTTAGGCCATGGTGGTCTGATAGGATACATGGGACAATTTCAATATTTTTGTATCTATTGAGGCCTGTTTTGTGACCAATTATATGGTCAATTTTGGAGAAGGTCTTTTGAGGTGCTGAGAAGAAGGTATATCCTTTTGTTTTAGGATAAAATGTTCTGTAGATATCTGTCAGGTCCATTTGTTTCATAACTTCTGTTAGTTTCACTGTGTCCCTGTTTAGTTTCTGTTTCCACGATCTGTCCTTTGAAGAAAGTGGTGTGTTGAAGTCTCCCACTATTATTGTGTGAGGTGCAATGTATGCTTTGAGCTTTACTAAAGTGTCTCTAATGAATGTGGCTGCCCTTGCATTTGGTCCGTAGATATTCAGAATTGAGAGTTCCTCTTGGAGGATTTTACCTTTGATGAGTATGAAGTGTCCCTCCTTGTCTTTTTTGATAACTTTGGGTTGGAAGTCGATTTTATCCGATATTAAAATGGCTACTCCAGCTTGTTTCTTCAGTCCATTTGCTTGGAAAATTGTTTTCCAGCCTTTCACTCTGAGGTAGTGTCTGTCTTTTTCCCTGAGATGGGTTTCCTGTAAGCAGCAGAATGTTGGGTCCTGTTTGTGTAGCCAGTCTGTTAGTCTATGTCTTTTTATTGGGGAATTGAGTCCATTGATATTAAGAGATATTAAGGAAAAGTAATTGTTTCTCCCTTTTATTTTTGTTGTTAGAGTTGGCATTCTGTTCTTGTGGCTGTCTTCTTTTTGGTTTGTTGAATGATTACTTTCTTGGTTGTTCTAGGGCGTGATTTCCGTCCTTGTATTGCTTCTTTTCTGTTATTATCCTTTGAAGGGCTGGATTCGTGGAAAGATATTGTGTGAATTTGGTTTTGTCGTGGAATACTTTGGTTTCTCCATCTATGGTAATTGAGAGTTTGGCCGGGTATAGTAGCCTGGGCTGGCATTTGTGTTCTCTTAGTGTCTGTATAACATCTGTCCAGGCTCTTCTGGCTTTCATAGTCTCTGGTGAAAAGTCTGGTGTAATTCTGATAGGCCTTCCTTTATATGTTACTTCACCTTTCTCCCTTACTGCTTTTAATATTCTATCTTTATTTAGTGCATTTGTTGTTCTGATTATTATGTGTCGGGAGGAATTTCTTTTCTGGTCCAGTCTATTTGGAGTTCTGTAGGCTTCTTGTATGATCATGGGCATCTCTTTTTTTATGTTTGGGAAGTTTTCTTCTATTATTTTGTTGAAGATATTAGCTGGCCCTTTACGTTGAAAATCTTCATTCTCATCAATTCCTATTATCCGTAGGTTTGGTCTTCTCATTGTGTCCTGGATTACCTGGATGTTTTGAGTTAGGATCCTTTTGCATTTTGTATTTTCTTTGACTGTTGTGTCGATGTTCTCTAAGGAATCTTCTGCACCTGAGATTCTCTCTTCCATTTCTTGTATTCTGTTGCTGATGCTCGCCTCTATGGTTCCAGATCTCTTTCCTAGGGTTTCTATCTCCAGCGTTGCCTCGCTTTGGGTTTTCTTTATTGTGTCTACTTCCCCTTTTAGTTCTAGTATGGTTTTGTTCATTTCCATCACCTGTTTGGATGTGTTTTCCTGTTTTTCTTTAATGATTTCTACCTGTTTGGCTGTGTTTTCCTGCTTTTCTTTAAGGGCCTGTAACTCTTTAGCAGTGCTCTCCTGTAATTCTTTAAGTGACTTATGAAAGTCCTTCTTGATGTCCTCTATCATCATCATGAGAAATGTTTTTAAATCTGGGTCTATATTTTCGGTTGTGTTGGGGTGCCCAGGACTAGGTGGGGTGGGAGTGCTGCGTTCTGATGATGGTGAGTGGTCTTGATTTCTGTTAGTAGGATTCTTACGTTTGCCTTTCGCCATCTGGTAATCTCTGAAGCTAGCTGTTTTAGTTGTCACTGTTAAGAGCTTGTTCTTCAGGTGACTCTGTTAGCCTCTATGAGCAGACCTGGAGGGTAGCACTCTCCATAGTTTCAGTGGGCAGAGTATTCTCTGCAGGCAAGCTCTCTTCTTGCAAGGCAGGTACCCAGATATCTGGTGTTCGAACCAGACTCCTGGCAGAAGTTGTGTTCCACTCACTAGAGGTCTTAGGATCACGTGTGGAATCCTGTGTGGGCCCTTGCGGGTGTCAGGCGACTCAGCTGGCAAGGTAGCCCGGGGCTCGAGTGGAGTGGAAGGGGTTTGTGCCCCAGATCAAGCCCGGGTAGCCTACATCCCTACGTACCGCAGTCTCAAGTTCCACGCGATTGGATTGGAGCAGGCGCTGTGTTCCACTCACCAGAGGTCTTAGGGTCCCGTGGGGAGTCCCGTGTGGGCCCTTGTGGGTGTTGGGCAAGACTCTGCTGGCAAGGTATCCCGGGGCTCGAGTCTCGAGTCGAGGGGAAGGGCGAGGTGGGTTTCTTTTATGCAGCAAAATGTTGTGTATTGTTTATATAGCCAGTCTGTTAGTCTATTTTTTTTTATTGGTGAATTGATTCCAGATTAAGGCAACTTCAGACCAACTTCTTTTATGCATATCAATGCAAAATACTCAATAAAATTCTCCCCAAACTAAAAGGGCTATTAGGTCATTTTCTGATAGTCAAAACTGCAATGAGAACTGCCAGTTTTCCTAGTGTCACTGGCTAATTGCTATTAGATAGTAACTAGGCTTTCTCCTATTCAGAGCACATTCCAAGAGGTTGTATAACAATTAACCAAAGGTCATCAGAAGGGAACTAATGATTTATTATAGGTTCTAGGGTAAAAGATAAAATATTGACTGGGTTTACCTATACAAAACTTCACTAATATCATAGTTATGTTTTGATAACTTCAGTGAACCTGTTGATCTGAGACAGTTGATGAACTTTGTAACATGAGGTCATGTATTCTGAAATATTTATAAGTGCTGAGGACAAAGAGACAAGGAAATTCGAGAGAGGAAAATTTTTTTTTTTTTTGCCTTTCTCTACTTATACTATTTTTTTTTCCTTTTACTCACTTAGAAGAAATTTTCCCTTTCCGCACTTAGGATCTTTCTGCTTTGCCCTTATATAACTTTCATAAAAATATTTTTATAACTTAGTAATAACTTCTATAATCACTTCTCTAAATTCCTTCTTTTCCAGTGACACCTGGCTTGTTGGCTCAAAGTTAGAGCCCAGCAATTCCTGCTGAGCTAGAAAAAAGGCTGCATTGCTTAATCCTCCTCTGTTAGGCTACAGGTGTTAATCACCTAAGCCAGCCTACCCTCAGAAAAACCAAGTACTTTTTAGAAGTTATCATCAGCATTTCAGTACAATTTGAGAGCTAGAAAGCCCTGAGACATTTCGATTTTAAAGCCATTGCCAGGGTCCTACTCTGTGACTCCACTGCTATCCTGGCTCAGAGCAATCCTGGACCTCAAACTCTAGTATAGAGCAGTAGTGATAAAAAAAAAACCTACATGGTATTGATACAGAGACTGACAGATGGATCAGTGGACTAGAACTGAAGAACCAGAAAGAAAACCACACATTTATAGACACTTGATATTTGGAAAGAAGCTATATATATATATATATATATATATATATATATATATATATATATATATATATATATATATATATATATATGATGGAAAAAAGAAAGGATTTTCAATAAATGGTGCTGTTCTAATTTGCAGTCTGTATGTTGAAAAATAAAAATAAATCCATACTTATCACCTTGCACAAAGCTCAGTTTCAAGTTGATCAAGATTATCAACATAAAATAAGATCCACTGAATCTAATAGAAGATAAACTCATTGACACAGAGAGGGAAATGTCCTAAAAACTACTCCCATGGCTCATGCTCTAAGATCATCAATTCATAAATGTGACCTCATGAAACTGGAAAGCTTCTGTAAGCAAACCATATAGGCAATGGTACTAATCATCAACCTACAGACTGGAGAAAAAAATCTCAACTAACCTCACATCTGATAAAGGGCTAATATCCAAAATATATAAAGAACTCAAGAAACGAAATAAACCAATCAAATATGGGGTATATATCTAAATAGAGATGTCAAGACAGAAGAGTCTAAAATGGCTAAGGAACACTTAAAGATATGTTTAAAGTCCTTAGTGCTCAGGTTAATTCAAATCAAAACAACCCTGAGATTGTACTTTACACCAATCAAATTGGCTAAGATCAAAACCTCAGATGACAGCACATGTTCGTGAAAATGTGGAGAAAAAGGAACACTCCTCCACTGCTGGTGGGACGGAAGCAGGTACAACTTCTCTGGAATTCAGTGTGGAGATTCCTCAGAACATTGGAAATAGGTCTACCTGAAGACCCAGATGTACCACTCTTGGGCATATACCAAAAAGATGTCCCACCATGCCCCAAGGCACATGTTTTTCTATGTTCATAACAGCCTTGTTTATTATAGCTAGAAGCTGCAAATAACCCAGATGTCCCAAAACAGAAGAATGGATACAGAAAATGTGGCTCATTTACACAATGAAATACTACTCAGCTATTAAGAAACGAAGACATCCTGAGTTTTTCAGGCAAATGGATGTAACTCAGAAATATCATTCTGAGTAAGGCAACTCAGAACCAAAAGGACATGCATGGTATATCCTCATTAATAAGTGGATATTAACCAAAAAAGTGCAGAACACCCTGTATTCATTCCGCAGAACTTAAAAAAGTTATCAAGCCACAAGTCCCAAGTGAGGACACCTCAATCCCACTTGGAAGGGAGAAAAAGAAATCACAGAGCGAGTGGGGGTGGTGGGAGGGTCTCAAGTGGGGATGGGGACCAGGAGTACTAGAGAAGAACATGATCAGGTATTGGTTAGAAAAAAAAAACTGAAGCCCTGAGGTACAGCAGAAAGAATGAAAACAGGCAACCTATGGAAGTATGGCGTTGGGGACCTCCCAGAATGTACCAGAGCCCTGGGAGGTGAGAGACTCTCAGGACTCAAATAGATGAAATGCCCTACAGTGGGGAGTAGGAACTTGTAGATGGGAAGCAGGAACTTGTAGAATCCACATCCAGTAGAAAGATAAGGAAGGCATGAAGTGAGTGATGGGGTTGCCATCCCACGTCAAAAGCTCTGACCCAGAACTATTCCTGTCAAAAAGAACTTCAAGAACAAAAACAGAGAAGAGCCTGATGGAAATGAGGTCCAGTGAATGGATCAAGGTGGGGCCCAGCTTGGGGAAAGGCCCCAAGGCCTTACACTACTACTGAGGCTATGAAGTGCTCACAAAAGGGGGCCTATTATGACTGTACCCGAATGACCCAAAAAGCAACTGGAAGAGTCAGGTGCAGATATTTACACCCAACCAATGGACAGAAGCTGCTGATCCCTCTGGTTCAATGAGGGAAAAGCTGGAAGAAGCTGAGGAGGAGGGCAACCCTGTATGAGGACAAGCAGTCTCATTTAACCTGGATCTCCAAGACCTCTCTGACACTGAGCCACCAATCAGGCAAAATATACAAGCTGACATGATGCCCCAAACACACATACAGCAGAGGACTGCCAGGTCTAGGTTTAGTCAGAGAAGATGCACCAAACCCTCAAGAGACTGGAGGCCACAGACAGTCTCTTGGGTAGTTCTGGTGAGGTGGGGGTTGAAGACAATTTTGTGGAATTGGTGGGCGGTGGTATGGAATGTGGAACAATCAGAGGGGGGACCTAGAGGGGTATAACACCTGGAGTATGAAGAAAAGATTAAATAAATCAAAAAAGATAAATAAATAAATAAATAAATAAATAAATAAATAAATAAATAAATAAATAAATAAATAAATTCTTAATGAACACTGGCTTTTAAAGGTTTCTTTCTTTTGAGTACATTCTCTCTCTCTCTCTCTCTCTCTCTCTCTCTCTCTCTCTCTCTCTCTCTCTCTCTCTCTCTCTTTCTCTCTCCTTTCTCCTCTTCCTTCTCTTCCTATTTCTCACTTGCTGCTTTGCTCCAGAATATTTATCAACAGTCACCTATTATTCTACCTATGTTTAGAAGGGGTGAGTCTCTGCCTCTTTAAGGTATCTAAGGGAGTTTTTTTTTTTTTTCCTACAAAATTAAAATGAGAGTATTGTCCTGGAAATTTCCCAATGCTTGTTTTGTAGTGTGTAGCACTTTCCTGATACTTACAGAGGAGTTCCTATTAATTGAAAATTTTGCGTCTGTGTATCAGAGGGAGAACAATAAATGGAGAAAGAGAGGATAAGGTGGGAGTTCTCATTGTTTTTTATTTGCTGAGAAATAATCTATGCACTAGACACACCAGTGCTTTGGTCATTTCCCAGATAAAACACCTGCTTTTAGCTATCAATGATTACAAACAAATATAGTAAAAATATGTAAGTATATTTTTGTGAGAATATGTTTTCCATTGATTTAATTATCAGAAATAATATTTTTCAGTCCTGTACTTAATTTGTTTAGCCCCTAGATATGAATCCCTGAAATATGTGTACTTGGGCTTTTGAAATATATTGAGATAGCTATCCAGGCTCTATTCTAATTTATCAGAACAATGTATGTCAGTTATAATAAGTATATAATATCCCTAACATAATTACTGAATAATATATAGATAAAGCAAGACATCAAACTTTATCCCTTAGAGATGCCCAGACAAAGATAGCTGATAATAAATAACTCTGAAAAGATAGTTAATAAAATTTATATTTGTCCACTTTGGTGAAGTAAAACCCCTCTGCACAGATATTTCTTTCATGATATAGAATAGAGGTCCTAACTGTCACAGGAACAGATTTATATAATTTGTCAAAGAATTCTTTACAAGATTACAAAAGAGGTCGAATATAAATGACATAGTCTTTAGTTGAATTGACCTTTTATAAATAGAAATTTGACAAAAAATAATATTTACTCTATGGGTGCTTTCAAAAATAGAATGGTTTGCATGGAACAAGTTAGTATTGGAAGGATTAGAAGTTCGAAGCTATCCTTGGTTACATTCTAAGTTGGGGCCAGCCTAGGCTATATGACATCCTGTCTGAAAATATGAAATTACTGGAACCAGTAGTTTATCTTTATGAATCCTCTACTTTGGATACTGAATCATGAGCAATATCAGAAGTACAAGGTCTATCAGTACCAGAAAGTATAAAAAGAATTTCCCCAAACAAAAATAATTTAAGAGTTATTTTTAGGGGCATGATTATGTTGCCAGGGAATAAAAGCACTTTGAGTTTAGAGTGGTCAGTAATGAGGAGTGAGTATTGCTCTTACACAGGACTCACATTGGTTAGCTCACAGTCACCTTTACCTTGAGGTTCAGGAGGCCTCTGGCAACTGTGGGCATGTGCATTTCCTTACATACATATGTACGTACGAACACATACACACACACACACACACACACACACACACACACACACACACACACACACATTTAAATAATAGGGAAAAGTACTTTGCTTTATCTATCAGTTTAAAGGAAGTTTGAGTTGAATGTACTTAAAAGAGGTGCCTCATAACCAAAGTATGAAATCTGCTAGTCTTCCACAAATTAGGTGACTCAGAGCCACTACTCAAATAAATTACACCCTATAAAATCAAATAACCCCATTTAAAAATGGGGCTCAGAACAGAACAATGATTTCTCACCCGAGGAATACCGAATGGCAGAGAAGCACCTGAAAAAATGTTTAACATCTTAATCATCAGGGAAATGCAAATCAAAACATCCCTGAGCTTCCACCTCACACAAGTCAGAATAGCTAAGATCAAAAATTCAGGTGACAGCAGATGCTGGCGCAGATGTTGAGAAAGAGGAACACTCCTCCGTTGTTGGTGGGATTGTAAGCTTGTACAACCACTCTGGAAATCAGTCTGGCAGTTCCTTAGAAAATTGGACATAGTACTACCAGAAGATTCAGCAATACCTCTTCTGGGCATATATCCAGAAGATGCCCCAACCGGTAAGAAGGACACATGCTCCACTATGTTCATAGCAGCCTTATTTATAATAGCCAGAAGCTGGAAAGAACCCAGATGCCCCTCAACAGAGGAACGGATACAGGAAATGTGGTACATTTACACAATGGAGTACTACTCAGCTATTAAAAAGCATGAATTTATGAAATTCCTAACCAAATGGATGGACCTTGAGGGCATCATCCTGAGTGAGGTAACCCAAACACAAAGAATCTCTCACAATATGTACTCAGTGATAATTGGATATTAGCCCAGAACCTTAGGATACCCGATACAAGATATAATTTGCTAAAAACATTAAACTCAAGAGAACGAAGACCAAAGTGTGGACACTTTGCCCCTTCTCAGAATAGGAAACAAAACACCCATGGAAGGAGTTACAGAGACAAAGTTTGGAGCTGAGATGAAAGGATGGACCATGTAGAGACTGCCATATCCAGAGAACCATCCCCTGATCAGCTTCCAAATGCTGACGCTATGGCATACACTAGCAAGATTTTGCTGAAAGGACCCAGATATAGCTGTGTCTTGTGAGACTATGTCAGCGCCTAGCAATCACAGAACTGGATGCTCACAGTCAGCTATTGAATGGATCACAGGGCCCCCAATGGAGGAACTAGAGAAAGCATCCCACGAACTAAGGGAACTGCAACCCTATAGGTGTAACAACAATATGAACTAAGCAGTAACACGGAGCTCCTGTCTCAAGCTGCATATGTATCAAAAGATGGTCTAGTAGGCCATCACTGCAAAGAGAGGCCTATTGGACTTGTACACTTTATATGCCCCAGTACAGGGGAACGCCAGGGCTAAAAAGGGGGAGTAGGTGGGTAGGGGAGTGGGGGTGGGTGGGTATGGGGTACTTTGGTATAACATTGGAAATGTAAATGAGCTAAATACCTAATAAAAAATGGAAAAAAATAAATTACACCCTAGACATGTGCAGCCATGAGGTCCACTGGTAAACTGTGGATAGAGATCAATGGTAGAGCTATTGGATTATGTAAGGGGAGGCTTAAATAAAACTGAGAGAGTCACAGTCTCATGTGATATAAGCTGGCTTTTGTTTGTGTGTTGGTATTATATAGTATTATAATCCTTACTTGCTTTCGAGATATATTCCATATAGTTCAGACTGTCCTTTATCTCACTTAATAGCTCAATATGACTATGAACCACTGATCCTCCTGCTTTCATTTTCCAGAACAGCTAGTATTAAAGAGAGGTACCAGCATGCTCTACTTGATACAGTTTTAGAGATAAAACCCAAGGCTTCATGCATGAGAATAAAGTACTCTACCAAATCTACTTCGGCAGCTGCAAGCCTTCCTGTTAATGATAAGTCCAAGACAACATTTCTTACCCTTAACACATCATGCCTATGGCTATAATCATTAATGTCCTCTTCTGTCTAAATCAATATCAACTTCACACAAGCCAGAACCATTTGAGAATATTGAATTTCAATTGAGAAAATAACCCCACCAAACTTTTGCCTGGAAAAGGCTTTGTTGAATTTTATTAATTAATGATTTCTATAGAAGGATATCCCAGTTGGCAGTATCAGCTCTGGACTGATGGTACTGGATGCTATAAAAAAAAAGTAGGATGATCAAAACATGGGGAATATGCCAGTATGCAATTTTTCTACATGTCCTCTACTTCAGGTCTTACCTGCTCCAAATTCTAGTCTAGGGTTTCTGGTGTGACTTTCATGTATGATGAATTACAAACTGAACTATGAACCAAAACATTTTCTCTCCCAGTTGATGTTGTTCATAATGTCTTATCACCTAAATACAATCCCTTACTAAGGCAAGTTAGTATGCCAATGTAGCTCATATGGAATACCAAGTACTGAATGTTCACGGTGGTCCAGATAGACCATAGAAATAATGAACTTCACTGGTCATGATAATGCATACCTAATATCTATGTACGTGAAAGACAGGAGGATGAGTGTAAGTTCAATGCAATGCTGAGCTACATAGGGAGGTTCTGAGTCCAAAACAAAACAAAACAAAAACAAAAACAATATCAAAACAAAACAAAACAAAAACACAAAACGGGAGGTTAATGAGATGCTAAACAAATAAAGCACTTGCTAAGCAATTGTGATGGCCTTCATTCCATTCTCAGAACATACATGAATGTAAAGAGGGAACTGCATTCAGCAAAGTGATGCTCTGACTTCCACATGTGCTATAGATCACATATACTACCACATAATAATAATAGTAGTAGTAGTAGTAGTAGTAGTAGTAGTAATAATAATAATAATAATAATAATATTAATAATAATAATAATAATAAATGTGTTTAAAAATGAAAAGAAAATTTATTCAGTCATATTATATTAGGCTTATAAAAAAACTAGCACTGAGGAAGAGAAATTGGAGTAGTATTGAAAGTTTGAGGCAAGCATGAACTGCATTAAGAATGTTAGCACCTTATAACTTTCTGTAGGTATCCTGCCCAAAACAAGATACATGAAAGTTTATTTTACACACAAATTCAGACTATAGTCCATCACTGTTGGGGCATCAGTGCAACAGGAAGTAGCAGAAACTTGACACAAGTCAAGAGTATAGATCAAGGAATTGATGCGTGTATGGTTACTAGAACTTAATTTGCTTTCTTTATTCTCATACACTCCAGAATCCCCATCGTAAATAATGGTGCCACAACAAGGGAAGTTCTTCCCATATAAATTAAAAGTAATCAAGATGCAGGCACACAACCATGCTCACAGACTAAGTAGTATAGACAATCCTTCATTCTGATTTCCCTCCCAGGCAATTCTATATTGTTTTATGTATATAACATTAACCATCACAGCTTCATTCATTGTTAACCGGTCACATAGACACATCACATTATGTTTTAGACATGAACTACCAACCCTTATTTCCAAAGTTCTCTGTGTGTTTAATAATGCAAAATACAGTTCAACTTTAAAAGTCCTCATAGTCTTTAAAATTTTTACCACATCAAAAAATGTATTGTGATATCTTGTAAAAAATTATGTTATTGCTATGCGTAATAGAATAATGTAAAAATTATTATCACAAAATAAAAATAAGTATTAGGAATAGAAAGTGATGATTATACAAAAAGCCAAAATCAAGCAGAGAAAGGAAATCCTCCATTTCTGGGGCTTTCCATGGAGAAATCAGCTTTGGTGTCCCAATTCCTCTACATATGCTATCTTCAGCACACACAGAATTTCTCAGCATTTAAACTGATTCCATTTCTCACCTTCAGATGTCCTTGTCCAGATATTAGATCATGTCCCATCATCCTGGCCTTTCTAATACTCTGGAATCTCTACAGTAGCTTAAACTTTACCTTCATAACTTCATGCAACAGCCTCTTGGGGCTTCTTTGCCAGGATTCAAACTCTGTCACACAGTTCTGGCCTCAGCTGTTCTTAAAGACTGTCTTAGTATTGCATCTTTCATATATTAAATTTAGAAAAATGTAGACATTGCCACCAAATTTCATGACTGGTCCAAGAGGTAACCTAGTTTCACTGGACCATAGCTGTAACATCATATCTCAGTTAATGTATCTGAAACGTTTGACCATGTTTCATTAACACTAGTATCATTGGCGAATGTAAAACATACAGAGTTCCCAAAGCTTTTTAATCATTCCCAATTCTAAGGTATGTTAATTTATTTTTAAACAAATTCAACATATATATTTTTGGTATGAACTTCATTGTACAAAGTTCCATTTCAAGGACTTGTGACTTTGTGATTAAAAATATGAACATAAGATGTTAAAAAAAAACATAAAATGTATGCACAATGAAATGTTTTGTCCACAGACATCCAAATTCTCTCAATATGTCTTACATTTTCTAGCCTCCATTCTCCATTTAATGTTGCCTTAACTCAAGGGGATTAATGATAAACACCTTCTTTCTGAAAATATTTTTTTTCCAAATTCAATAAAATAAAATAAAATAAAGGCCAATTCAGTTTAAAAGAATGCATTTCTGTTTGATGGAAAACTCAAGTTGATCGTGCTGTGCTTTAAACTATTTCGAGTATTTGATATGCTCTCTACTTTATAGAGTTTGACTCACATTTAAGGGTACCCTGAGAAGTTCTGGTAAGTAATTTTATAATATTCAGTCAAGTTCCTACAAATCCAAAGTAACCAAAATATCTTTAGAAATCTGCAACCCTTGAAAAAACATATTGTCTTGCAGATTTTATAGTATATAGACCTGTACTGGCTAGTTTTATGTCAACTTCACACAGCTAGGGTTATCACAGAGAAAGGAGCTTCAGTTGAGGAAATGCCTCCATGAGATCCAACTCTAAGACATGTTCTCAATTAATGAACAAGGTGAAAAGGCCGTTTGTGGGTGGGACCATCTGTGGGCTGGTAGTCTTGGGTTCTATAAGAGAGCAGGCTGAGCAAGCCAGGGGAAGCAAGACAGTAAAGAACATCCCTCCATGGCCTCTGCATCACCTTCTGCTTCCTGACCTGTTTGAGTTCCAGACCTGACCTCCTTAGTGATGTAAGCCAATAAATCTCTCCTTCCTTCCCAAATTGCTTCGTGGTCATGATGTTCTGTCCAGGAATAAAAACCCTGACTAAGACAACACCCTATCCTGTTACATATATTATGCTATTTTTTTCTAAGCCCAGTTTATAGAGATAATTATGTCTGACAGAAAATAAAGCTCATTAATTTGAACAAAGAGTTTCAATAACAGAATTTACTCTAGTTTTGGAGGGTTAACATGGTGAGTCAAAAAATGAGATGAACTGCCTTGTTGCTGCTCTAAGAACTTAAGAGGTTTTTTTGCAATGATGATTTGTGGGAATTTAAAAGGTATACATAACTACATGTGTATTTGTGTTTGTGTGAGAGAGAGAGAGATTAGGATAAAGTAATTTGTATTATTATTATTATTAACAATTTTTCATACAATATATTTTGAGCATGTGTCCCATCCCTGAATACCTCCCAGATTTTTTCCAACCATCATACCCAATTTAATGTTCTTTCTCTTTCTTTCTCTCTCTTTTTCTTTCTCTCTCTAAATGAAAAAAAAACAAAAAAGCCTGAATCAACAACAACAAAAAATCATGAAATCAAAAAGCCTCAGAAAATCACACACACACACACACAAAACACACACACATATACACACACACACAGAGAGAGAGAGAGAGAGAGAGAGAGAGAGAGAGAGAGAGAGAGAGAGAGAGAGAGAGAGAGAAAGCCAAAACAAACAACATCAAAGAAGTCCACAAAAATAACATGTGTTGGTCAACTCTCTGTAGGTATTAGTCAACTCTGGAATTTGGTTGACATGCACAGCAATATTCCATCAGAAAAAAAAAAGAGTTCTTTCATATGCCTGAGGGTCTCAATTTAGAACAGAGTCTATGTACATTTCCCCATCTAAGTGTTGGGATCTCATCTATCTTGAACTTGTACAGGTTTCATTTGTGCTACCACAGTCTTGTGAATTCTTATGTTCAACACCATTTTGTCTGGAAGAGAATGAAGAGGAAACCATATTTTTATGAAACTTAATAAATAAGTTTTCTCCACTTAAGAATAAGAACAAATTTGTTGTTAGAGTTATAACATCTCTCTTTTCAAAGAGACCATCTCATTACAGACATGTGTTCATTCCAACTACGAAATAACTAATATAATAATGTAAACTTTTAGTTATCTTCCAATATTGGTAAATATTTACAATTCAACTGATTTGGTAAATCAATTCAAAACTGACATTACCAATTTGAAAATTAAATACCTGTTTATTAAAATTACTAAGGTATAAAAATAAGTATGATTGCTATCAGAAAATATTGCCTTAATAAAATTAACATAAGTGAAGTAACAATTTTACTTAATATAGATTGTATCTCATATTCATCAATACTATTTTAAGATATTATAGTCTTCATTTTATGCATCTGGGATTAGATGACATGCTGAATTTCAGTGCCTGAAATAATAACTAGAGATGTTAGATGACTGGGAGGAAACTGGATTTGATTTTTATACTTATTGTGTTTTTATAATACTAATATTAAATCAATTGGTTACTACACTAAAGCTTTTTGAATCACTTTTTTTCAAATTTTAAAATCTTATGCTACCTCTTATACTACATAGCAAGGCATTATTCAACAGATTCTTAATTTGTTAAATTGTTCTTTGTGAATGACAATGATGTGTAAGAATATTAAAATCATCAATATACTCACCAAATAACTACAATGTTTTTAATATGTTGAAGGAATTTTTATATTCTGCATCTGTTAGAAAAATATCTTAATGTTCATTAGACACAGCCCTGGAAGGAATTAGGGTAATTTTTTTCTTTGAGCTTAGAGATGGGTGAGTCCTTCAGTAACATTTAGAATTTCTTTTTACCATGAGCATTCTTGAATCTCGACAGTCCTGACCCATGAAACAATCGAACAGGGTCTGAGAAACCACCTAAGGAGAGAATGGGGAACAAGAAACACAAAGAATGGACAGCAAGACAAAAAAAAAAAACAAAAAAAAACAAAAAAAAAAAACAACAACAACAACAAAAAACCTGATCAAGCTGACAAATTTTGTTTTTCCCAGGCAGGTTTTATACCAATAGAAACAGGAAATGGGGAGTGAAAATGATGCGAAATCACTTTGTTTCTGGGGGAAAGCACCTGTTCCCCAAAGCAGGATATTCACTAGGTAAAAAAAGTTCAGCAGGAGGAACAAAACAGAGTGGGTTGCTAAGTACTTGTCCACAAGATCTATAGCTATTTGTTCTTAACTGGGACTAGTACTTTCCTATACAGGCCTCAACTTTTCCCACAGAAATCTCAACTAAGATAGGACTTTTCCACTAAGGCCAAAACTTTGTTAGTAAGGACTTCTGGCTGACAAGGCAGTTAACTTCACCCACAGTCATTCCCAACACTTGACTATAAATACTGCACCTGGAAATTAAAAATAATATTTGTTTGCATGAGATGCAAGCATGAACATGTCTTGATTGGATTAACAACTTTTGGATTAGAATGGCTAGAAGATAAATACAACAAGACAAATTAAAATTAAGTTAACTATTGGGTAAGTAAACCTAATTAATATGCTTTATTGGCAAAACCAGAAACTAATATTGAGAAAACCAGCAAAGTTTCAACATTAAGGTCAAAAGAGCTATGAAACAAAAAACCTTTTTAAAAGTAGGGATGTGAAAATTTTAATTTCTCATTTGTTTAATGTTGCATGAGACTGTAGAAAAAATAGTGACAATGGGATAGAAGTCAACATAAGATTCAAAGTCACACAAAACATTAAAATAGACAGCATTTGCTAAATAAAATTGTAATTTCTAAACTTAGTGAAATATTTATTAATAAAAAACTATTTGAAAGCATGTGGCAATGAGCAGACTAAAGCCCACACTAAAACGTTAGCTTATCTTTGGAGTTATTAATAGTATGCCAAAATTGGAATGCCTTCTTTTGAGACACGGATGCATTTAATGAAATCATATTCTCTCTAAAATTTTCATAACATCAACACTGCTGACAAGTATGAAGAAAGCAATGACTTGACTAGCTATTGATGCTGCAGTAAGTTTGTATTTTATTTTAATTTATTTACATTCCAAATATCCCACGTCCTGATCCCACTTCCTACAGTTCTTCAACCCATTCATCTTCCCCATTTCCTCTGAGAGGGTGTTCCACAAGACACCCACCCCATCTCACCTCAACATATCCCACACGAGCATCCCTGATGCATCAAGTCTCTCCAGGATTCAGTCTATCCATTCCCACTGGGCTGGAAAAAGCAATACTCTGCTACATATGTGCCAGGGGCCATGGACTAGCCCAAGTATGCTCTTTGTCTGGTGGCTTAGTCTCTCAGATCTTCCTGGGAGTTTGGGTTAATTGACACTCTTGGTAATCCTATGGGGTTGTCATCTTCTTCAGTTCTTTCAAACTTTTCTCTAACTCTTCTGTATGCGTCCAATGATTAACTATAATTATCTGCATGTGTCTCAGTCAGTTGTTTTTAGAGACACTAGGGGCCCTGTCTATTAACTGGAGGTGGTCTTTCCAGGTTCCATCTCCTCACTGTTGGGCATTTCGGCTAAGATCACCACCCAGTTCCGGGAGCCTCTCACATCCCAGCTCTCTGGGACTTTCTAGAGTTCCTAAGAGCTCCCCACCACCAGATTACACGTCTGGTACATGGATCAGACCGCCTGAAATTGGAATCATGGATGATTTCAACTTACAAAGAATGTGTAGAGAAACAAATGTTTTCTCTGGATGAGTACTGGCTATCACTCCTAACCACTGAGCAATCTCTCCAATTCAAGAATATTATTTCTTTAAGACAAGATGTCTTTTCTTGAAGTTCTTATATTGGAAATTATAGATAAAATCTTTTGTAACATGATGCTAATTGTCTGAGAATATGTTTCCCATCTGTACCTTAAATACTAGATTAATTTAAAATGTTAACTGTCACTAAACAACATTAATAACTATTTTTCATTTCATTTTTCATGCAGGTTATTGTAGACTAAATAAATAGTCTGATGTTATGCTGGGCATGGTTGTGCACGCCTTTATTCCCAGCACATGGGAGGCAGAGGCAGGTGGATTTCTGAGTTCAAGGCCAGCCTGGTCTACAAAGTGAGTTCCAGGACAGCCAGAGCTATAGAGTGAAACTCTGTCTCACAAAACCATAATAAATAAATAAATAAATAAATAAATAAATAAATAAATAAATAAATAAATAAATAAATAAATAAATAAATAAAAATTAAAAAAATAAAAAAGAAGTCTGATTTTATTGTGTGAATTGATGCATTTAAAATTAATGCAAAATATAACATATGATTATTCTCACAATGAAGATATCCATAAGATACCTTATGTGATAAAATGTTTTAGCAGTGAACTATATTTTAACAGAGAGATCATTGAAAAGCCCTTAACTTGTGTCCTTTATTATCTGAAATAGGGTGTATTATGTGTATGTATGTATATATGTATGTATGCATTGTATGTGTGTGTCTTTCTGTGAGTGTATTTGAACTTTGTGAGGGTGCGAAGAGAAAGCGTTATGAACCAAGCAGTCCAGGAAGGTTAGGTTGGGGTGTCTCCTCTGGAGTTATACACCCCAGGATTTGGCTATATTTGAAGCCAGCAAACTCTAACAATAGCATTGCTAATATCCCCTTCTAAATTTGAATCATATCCCTACACCCATTGCCCAAATTGTTGCTGTATGAACAATATGGATGCTGTAAATTCAAACTCTGCCCTTGTCATTCAATAGCAATCTCAGTTAACTACTAAGACATCTCTTTAAATACTCTTTTGTGAACACAGACAAATAATAAAATTCTTCTAGTTTTAGAGCTTTATGATTGCTATGAATTTCAACAAGATATCATAAGGACCTATTAATGATTAGAGGTTTGGCAAAGGTAAGTGCTTGATCATAGACCATTTTCCACTTTGGTTAATGCTTCACATGTTGAATTATACCATATCAGAATATACATGAATATTTGTCTTAAGCATTACACAGAATAAGAAAATAAACAGAATAGGAAAGTGAATGGAAGATAGTTTTGACATTACTAATTAATTTACAAAATTATTTTTAAAATGGAATTTAAAATGAGAGATAGTAATTGTTAGTGAAGTTGTTAAAAAACGAAATTTTTGTGGAGAAAATAATTTTCTACACTAGATCTTTAGGCTAGTCTGTTCCAATAGGGGAAAGTAACTGGTATTGGTAAGACATAATTTTTATTTCCAGTATTCAGTAGGCTAATGCAGCAAAATCATACTTTCCAAGGAAATTTGAGCTATGTAGTGAGATCCTATGGCTTAATAAGTGTTCTATTAATACAAGATACCATCACCAGGAAAATATTGTAAACTGAAACCATTTAATCATGACTTGCTTACAGTTTCAGAGATTTAGTTCATTCTTACTGTGGTGGGAGTGCAGTAGCATGTAGACAGACATGTTAATTGAACAGTAGCGAGAGAATCTTCAGGTAGAAAGAAGAGAGAAACTCTGGTCTTGTAATGTACATTTTGAAATATCAAAATAATACCCAGTGTCAATACTTCCAAAAATGTTATACCCATTTCAACAAGGTCATACTTATTCCAACAAGGCCATACCTGCTTACTCTTTCAATTATGTTACTCAGTACTTATTCAAATATATGAACCTTATGGGGGCCATCCTTATTCACACTGTTTCTAAATACTTTCTTTTTAATTGGACACTTTACTTATTTGCATTTCAAATGTTATCTCCATTCCATGTTTTCCATCTACAACCCCTATATCCCATCTCCCCTTTCCCTGATTTTATGAGGGTGATTCTCCAACCTCCAACCCACTCCTACCTCACCGCTCTAGCATTAGGCATAGAGTGTGGAATAACCACGATACAACTCATGAACTACATGAACTTCAGGAGGAAGTAAGACCAAAGAGTGGATGCTTCCATCCTAATTAAACGGGGAACAAAATAATCAAGGGACGTAGATGATGGGAGGGAATTGTGAAGAAGAGAAGAGGGGGGGCAAAAAAGAGGGGAAGAATCAGGAATGGGAGAAGACAGGAGAGTTGTTCAGAGGGTAAGGACATTGAACAGGGGTGTATAGCACCTGGGGGATGAGGAACTGGTGGTAAAAAACAGAAAGTCCCAGATGCTAAGAAAGCAAGAGCTTCCCAGGACTCCAGAAGGATGGCATTAGCTAAAATACTCCCACAAAGGGGACGGGAAAACCTGTCGAGACTAAATATATTATTTAAAGAGAGATAATGAAGTATTCTCTCCATCTTTCTCTGTTTCTGTCTGTCTGTCTCTGTCTCTGTCTCTGTCTCTCCCTCTCCTTTCCTTCATCTCTCCCTATATCCCTCCCCCTCGGTTGTGTGGTTTGGTATGGTGGTGGTTGTGGTGGTGGAGATTGTGTGTGTGTGTGTGTGTGTGTGTGTGTGTGTGTGTGTGTGTGTGTGTTTGTTTGCATGTGAACACACACATGCCTGTGAAGAAATGCCATGGTGTGCATGTATAGCTCAGATGACATCAGATGTCACTTTTATTTCTCTACAATATAGGACATAAGAGTCAAACTCAGGCTGTCAGGGTTGGCAGGAAACACTTTACCAGTTGAACCATCTCTACTGCCCATAACATAAAGGTCTATATCTAGTTTTGTTTAGTCTATGTATAGTTTAGCTGACTATGGATTTACTTTCTTGGTGTATCCTGGCATAAAGACATTCTTCATATTTCTTTATACTTTATACTTTAGCAAGTAGTATAGTAGTGATGTTACTTTCAGAAATGTACTATGGTTATTTAAAGTATTACTATTAAAGAAAAAAGAGATAAATGGTATATGAAAACTTTATCCTGACAATGTTTCTGCATATATAAAAATAATCTAGAACAAAAATTGAAGATTAAATAATTAAGCTTGAGATATACTTTCCTTTTATGAATATTCAGTAGGGACGTATAATTTAGGAGAAATAACAGATGTTTCAAGCCTTTGTTTCATAAGGCTTCTGCTACTCTGAAAATGTTTATGCAAACTAAAACGCCCAAAATAAAAATCAGTAAAGAAAATTGTATTTGAACACTGACATTCTTATTATGAACCACACATATGTAAAAAAATTAAAATAGTAACATAGATATTTATCTTGCTAACATTTAAAATATTGAGTAATGAAGTATTTGTGCATATTTTACTGTCTTGAAAGAGAATCTCAACAATTACCTTAGGCTTTTTTTTTTAACTCAAAGGTCTTCCAATTATGGCTGTAGCTATGAGTATTAACTACCATACCAGCAAGAATTGTTTTAGATATTTACAAGAAAACTATTAGCTGGGATATAGGTATCTGCACCGTAGATTTTGTAAGAAAAAGAAGAATAAAATATTAATAAAATAGAATATGTTAAAAAAATTCAGTTTTGTTGCACATTTCCTGAACAGAAAAAAAAATATCATGATTTATATACCATATATCCAGGATTATGTGCATAAGCTTATGTGTATTTGTGTGTGTGTGTCCGCACACACATGCACATGCACACACTTGTGCACGTATCTAACTTATTTCTAAACCTATAGCTTACTATAACTCTTCAAAATAAAATATGTTAACTCACAAAATGTCATGTTTACATGATATTAGTTCAATTTTTAGGGTAGAAACCTACATGTCAGAAAAGTTAGTATTTTTTTATTTTTATATTATGAAGATAGTTGTATACCCCTGTGTATGTTTTACTTTTTCCCTTTAACATAGAAATGAATAATGGTTTGAAAATTTGGTACTCTTTTTCAAACTTTTTGTTTGATCTTCCTGAGTTTTAAATCATGCACCCAGTCCCACTTATCTCCTCATCACCTTGTATTCCGCTTCCATCATTGCAACCACCCCACCAGAATAAGAATCTCATCCTGGAATTTATAATGTCACAGTGTATATCCCACAGTGTGCACTTTTATCTACACTTCTTTGTTTCCAAGTTGTTCATTTTAATGAGTCTTAAGAGCTCTCTGCCTTCTACTATACTATCAGTACTAATGCATAACTGTAACTCCTCTCAGATATCCTGTTGTTGCCCTTTTTTATGGAGATCCTGTAGTATGGGATCTGTAGGGTGGCCATTTTAATCTACTTCAGCAGTTCACCAATGGGGGTCAATGTTGTGGTGGGGCAATTCAAACCCCAGGATCTGGGCCTGAGAGAGATCTGACTAATCAGACCACCAGCTCTGCCACACTACCACCATCTGGGAGAGATTTCCTGCCCTTCCCAAGCTTCCCTTTCCAAAGTTGCAGCCAAAAAGGGGCAGAAACAACTTTCATGCTACCATACCCTCAGTGCTCTCTCATTTGTGACCCTGCCATCAAAGCCAGCTTTACTGTGCTTCCCAGACAAGGTAGAGGGGTCATACTCTACAGTGCTACAGCAGGTAAGGGATGGAGCCAGGTCTCTAATTCTCACTCCCTCTGAGCATGCTCACCAGTAACCCCCCAAACCAGGGCCAACTCCCTCCCTGCTGCTCAGATGAGGTGCATGGCCTAATCTCCCAAGTGCTGCAAGAGGTGATTGGGCTCATGGCCCCATCAGGGACAGCTCTCTTGCCAAGGGTGGTGAGGGCAGAAGGGATGGAAAGGGTCTCTCCTTTGTCCAAACCACTGCACATCAAACAAGAGGCAGGACCAGGTACCCATGCCCATGCCCACCAGGCAGCTCATCAGAAAGCCCCAAATCTAGGGCCAGCTCTACTCTGCTGCTCAATCAAGGAAGGCTGTCACTAGAGGCAGGTTTTGAGATCATATATGCTCATGTCTGGCCAGTGTGTAGACAGCCTCTTTTTGCTGCCTGTGGATGAAAATTTATAGCTCTTGGATTCATCTCCGGCTCTAACAAAAATCTTCCTGAAAACTACCATGATTCTTGGCAAGACAATAATGAAATTAACCTCTGAAACTGTAAGTCAGCCCCAGCAACGTTCTTTGCTTTATAGGAATTACTGTGGTAATAGTGTCTCTTCATAACAACAAAACTGAAATTTCGACACCTTCCATCCTTACCCTCCAATTCATTCTCTAAATTTCTTTCTCACATTCACATTTTATTTTATACTCTATGATAATGATTAAAACGTCCAGGTAATAGTAAATAAACAGTAAATTACTAAGATTTCTTTTTGTGAATCTATTCAACATTTTATCATTTTTATCATAAATGTAACACTGTTCTTGTTTCGAATACAAATAAAATCTCAAAGAAAAATGAACTGTAATAAGAGGATATTAGCCAAGACGTACAGATTTCCTAAGATACAATCCACAGAACTCAACAAACTTAACAACAAGAAGGGTCCAAGTGAGAATGCTTCAATCACACTTGTAAGGGAGAAGAAAGAAATCACACGAGGCAGAGAGAGAGAGAGAGAGAGAGAGAGAGAGAGAGAGAGAGAGAGAGAGAGAGAGAGAGAGGGAGAACTAGGTGGGAGATGGGAGGGGGAGGAAAAAAATGAACACATTCAGGTAATGGAAGGCAGGAGAGAGGCCGTGAGGGTTAGCAGCTCTCCCAAGTCTGCCTGCCCAGAGCATAGGAGGAACTCTGGCCAGATGTGGGCTATCCTTCCTACCCTTCCTTCCCCTGCCCTCATTAGTTTCCACATATTTGGTGCTAAATTTTCATTTTTTATGAAGTCTATGACAATCCTAGAACTAAGGTATCACAAAACTGGTTCATCCTTGTTTTCTGCAATGATCACTTTTCATACTATTAAAAGAGCTGGAGTCCTATTCATCCCTCCATGTTAAAATTAACTAGGTCCTAAGATTGCTGTTTTTACTGACTGCATGTGCTGCTGTTCCCAGTCCATGTCTCCATTCAGAGATCAAAAACCAGCAGCAGCCTTATGACTTGACTAGGACAATTGAGAATCCTGAAATGGGTTATTGGGCCCAACTGGCTAATAAAGAAAAACCACTTGGGATGTCATGATTTCCACATTTAACGTTTGATTTGTGCCGGCTGGCTGATAACTCATGGCCTGACTCCCAACAGACTTTACAACATTCATACACTAAGTAGACTTAGGGAGAATTTTGTATATGTCTGGGGAAAAGAGAACTGTGGCATATGGGGAACCAGAACAATTCTATTATGCTTTTTGGGATTGTGAAACATCGGGATAGAAGGCATCAATGGAAAATTTTATTACAGTCACCTGACAGGGGAGGGAATCTAAAGTTCAACTAAAGTTCACCAGCCTAGGAAAGCAGGAAAAGGGCTGGGAAACTGGGAAACCTTGGGGCCTCCGATTTTATATTATTGGGGGGAAAAACCTCAAACTCATTTTCACAATTAGGCTCCTGATAAAACCAATAGTAAACCCCCTGAATGTGACTGTAGGACCAAACCGAATTTTGGCAAACACTAAACCTATACCAAGAGGTCTTGCCCTGAAAAACCTATGCCAAAGTCTATTCTCAAACCAGTGTTTGTTGACCTCCCAGTCCTTCCCCAGCAGGCTCTGCGCCCCCGTAGATCTGATCTGGTCAAGGATGCTAAAAACCTTTCAGATTTTGACCAGTTCCCAACCAGAGCTAACCATCTTCTGCTGGCTGTGTTATTATGCCAGAAACCCTTTTTATGAAGATGTTGGTTTTATGTCTAAATATAATGAGTCCGAGAGAGACACTGCATGCATATGGTCCCAAGAGAAGAACCTTAACCATACAGACCATATCAGGACAAGGGACCTGCCTGGGAAAAGTTCCCTTGTCACATCAACATATTTGTAACCAAAATACCCTCATGGTGCATTCCAAATGGGTTATTTCCCCCTGAACAGGCATGGTGGGCCTGTTCAACAGGGTTGACTCTGTGTGTGCATGGAGAGGTTCTTAATTCCCCTACTGCAAAGGAGTTCTCTATTCTAGTCCAATTGGTGCCATCCATAACCTATTATTCAGAGGAAATAGTGCTGAAGAACCTAATAGGGCATGTTGGGGGAGACCTCAAAAGACAGAAGAGAAAAACTATTTCCCTAACGTTGGCTATAATTTTGGGAGCAGGGCTACCTAGTGCAGGCACTGGGATAGCAGCTCTAACATTGTAAGAGAATAACTATACAGCCTTATATTAGATACAGATCAAGACAGCCAATGCTTTGAAAAATCCATTGCACACCTAGAGTGAAATGTAGATTCCCTGGCTGAGATAGTTGAACAGAACATACAAGGGTTAGACTTTGTGTTCCTGCATCAGGGATCCACTTAGACTTGAACTACTTTTTCTTTCTTTTCAAGATATATTGGATTTTTTGCTAATATTCATTATAGAACAATATGTGAAATGTTCATAAAAAACATTCCTAAATGTTCCATAACCTTCCCAAACACTGTCTCTACCTGGAGACCAACTGTTTAAATATATTAGCCTACTCAAAATATTATATATTCAAATCATAATAAGACTGAAGCTATGGTGACAGCTAGAGGCGTAAATTGCTTCTGAGTAAAATTTTCACACTAAATGGACAACTGTGACCATAGAACAGGCACTGAGTTAACATGTCAGTGGTGGGCATAAATATACCACCTCCTGTTTAAATGTGTACACTGTGTTTAAACTGTAAGACAGAATTTGCAACACCTATTCCCTTGTTTGTCTTCCCAATATTTTATTATTGAATAAAGCTTACTTGTCTGAACTTTATTACTTGTCTATTTGGTTGTTATATAGGAGATAGGTTGCCAGGCATATTACTTCTATGACTTCTACCTTTTTGATTGCTAGTCTTAGTTGTTAACTTTACTGAATATTGAATTAACTGAAAGTGAAAAGCACTGGATATAAGTGATTTTCGGTTCATTACCTCATTTGAGGTCTAAAAACCTATCCTAACTCTGGGACACATATTCTTGTGCTAGCCTATGTAAAGCACATAGAAGACCCCTTTGGTTTTTGCCTTTTTGTCTTCATTCTCACAGGTATGCTTGTTCTTTTGAAGGTTTTAGAGTTTATTTCTTTGAGAGCCCAACATATATTGAAGAACATCTGGGAAACTCAGTCTTGTGGACAGAAGATCTATTGGATTCCTTTACTATCTGACCATAGACATCTATTTTTAAATACCTGGGCTGGACCACAGTGTATAAATCCCTCTACAAACACACACACACACACACACACACACACACACACACACACACACACACACACACATAATTATTCCAGTTTTTTCTTTAAAGAATTTTGACTACCATACCTAAAATCTCTAAAATTAAATTTATCTTCCTATATCCAATTACTTTCATGCTCCTGTTTTGAAGATATTCTAAACTATATCATACTATCAATTTTACTAATTATTTTATTTATTTATATTTCAAATGTGATCCCCTTCAGCATACTCCCTCCATGAGGCCCCTACCACACTTCCCTCCATTCTCTAAAATGTTACTCTCCCACCCACCTCTCTAGAATTCAACTTTTCTGGGGACATAAAGCTTCCACAGGACAAGCACACACCCTCATCGCACTGAGGCCAGACAATGCAATCCTCTGCTACATATGTATAGTAGGGGTTATGTACTAGTACATGTATGCTTTTTGGTTGGTGGCTTAGTACCTGAGAATTCTGAGAAATCTAGTTTTTTCATGGTGTTGTTCTTCCAATAGGGTTGTAATTCCCTTCAGTTCCTTCAGTCTTTGATCAAACTCTTCCATAGGGGTTCCTGGGTTTAGACCAATGATTGGCTGTAAATATCTGCATCTGTCTCAGTCAGTTGATGGCATAGCCTCTTTTAGGACAGTCATGCCATGTTCATGTCTGAAAGCATATCTTGGTCAATTAACAAATGGGACCTTCTGAAACTGAAAAGGTTCTGTAAGGCAAAGGACACTGTCAATAGGACAAAATGGCAACCTAGTAATGGAGAAAAGTTCTTTACTAACCCTACATCTGATAGAAGGCTAATATTCAAAATATACAAAGAATTCAAGAAGCTAGACTCCAAAAAAAAAAAAAAAAAAACAAAAACAAAAAACAAAAAACAAAAAACAACCTAATGAAAAAATGAGCTCTAGAGCTAAACAAAATTCTCAATTTAGGAATCTCAAAAGCCTGAGAAGCACCTAAAGAAATGTTCAACATCCTCATTTATTGTGAAATAAAAATCAAAACCACGCTGAGATTCCATCCTAAACCAATCAGAATGGTTGAGACCAAAATGTCAGGTGAAAATAGCTGCTAGAGCAAATGTAGATAAAAAAGAACACTTTATCTTTGCTAGTGGGATTGCAAAGTGTTTTCCAGATTCCATAATCTGGAAAATATTCTGGCATTTCTTCACAAAATTGGAAATAAGTCTATCTGAATATTCATATATACAACTTCTGGGCATATACCCCAAAATGCTCTACCATATCATGAGTAAACCTTCAGTGTTTACAGCAGCCTTAATTATAATAGCGGGGGTTCAGGGACTATGCCGAACTTAGGAAATTAATCTGAACAGGTAAGAGAGTGCACCACAGAACTGGACAGCTTCTGGGACAGGCGGAGCCACAGAACCACTGAGGCAGCACGCTTTTCAGGCAATAGAAAGCCAGCCACCCTCCCAACCAAAGGACAGGTATCTGCCTGGTTAGGAAGGCCTAAGCCTCAGGAGCAGCAGATGCCACTTTGGTTCTGGGACGCCACCGAACTTAGGAACTTAGTCTGCACAGGTGAGAGTGTGCACTTCTGGGACCTGCCAAGCAACACAGCTTCTGGAAAAGGTCCTGTTTTTGGCCCACTTCTTCAGCCAGGAGGAGGTCCAAACACAAGATAATCTGTGCACCTTCCCTGTAAGAGGAGAGCTTGCCAGCAGAGAGAGCTCTGAGCACTGAAACTCAGAGGAGAGAGTCTGTCTCCCAGGTCTGCTGATAGACGGTAACAGAATCACCAGAAGAACAATCTCTAAACAGAGTCAACTATAACAACTAACTCCAGAGATTACCAAATGGTGAAAGGTAAATGTAGGAATCTTACTAACAGGAACCAAGACCACTCACCATCATCATAACCCAGCACTCCCACTTCGCCTAGTCCAGGGCACCTCAACACACCTGAAAACCTAGACCCAGATTTAAAAGCATATCTCATAATGATGGTAGAGGACATCAAGAAGGACTTTAATAACTCACTTAAAGAAATACAGGAGAACACTGCTAAAGAGTTACAAGTCCTTAAAGAAAAACAGGAAAACACAATCAAACAGGTAGAAGTCCTTACAGAAAAATAGGAAAACACATCCAAACAGGTGAAGGAAATGAACAAAACCATACTAGACCTAAAAAGAGAAGTTGACACAATATAGAAAACTCAAAGTGAGGCAACACTGGAGATAGAAATCCTAGGAAAGAAATCAGGAACCATAGATTTGAACATCAGCAACAGAATACAAGACATGGAAGAGAGAATCTCATTTGCAGAAGATCCCATAGAGAACATCGGATCAACAATCAAAGAAAATGGAAAATGCAAAAAGATCCTAACTCAAAATATCCAGGAAATCGAGAACACAATGAGAAGACCAAACCTACGGATAATAGGGGTGGATCAGAATGAAGATTTTCAACTCAAAGGACCAGCAAATATCTTCAACAAAATTATTGAAAAAAAACTTCCCAAATCTAAAGAAAGAGATGCCCATGAACATACAAGAAGCCTACAGAACTCCCAATAGACTGGACCAGAAAAGAAATTCCTCCCGACACATAATAATCAGAACAACAAATGCACTAAATAAAGAGAGAATACTAAAAGCAGTAAGGGAAAAAGGTCAAGTAACTTATAAAGGCAAGTCAATCAGAATTACACCAACTTTTTCACCAGAGACTATGAAAGCCAGAAGAGCCTGGAAAGATGTTATACAGACACTAAGAGAACACAAATTCCAGCCACGGCTACCATACCCAGCTAAACTCTCCATTACCATAGATGGAGAAACAAAAGTATTCCACGACAAAAACAAATTCACATATTACCTTTCCACAAATCCAGGCCTTCAAAAGATAATAACAGAAAAAAAAAAAAAAAACTAGGAAGGGAACCTTGCCCTAGAAAAAACAAGAAGGCTATCCCTCAACAAACCTAAAATAAAACAGCCACAAAAACAGAATGCCTACTTTAACAACAAAAATAAGAGGAACCAACAATTACTTTTCCTTAATATCTCTTAATTTCAATGGTCTCAACTCCCCAATAAAAAGATATAGACTAACAAACTGGCTACACAAACAAGACCCAGCATTTTGCTGCTTAGAGAAACTCATCTCAGAGAAAAAGATAGACACTACCTCAGAATGAAAGGCTGAAAAACAATTTCCCAAGCAAATGGTATGAAGAAACAAGCAGGAGTAGCCATCATAATATCTGATAAGATTGACTTACAACCCAAAGTCATCAAAAAAGACAAGGAGGGGCACTTCATTCTCATCAAAGGTAAAATCCTCCAAGAGGAACTATCAATTCTGAATATCTATGCTCCAAATACACGGGCAGCCACATTCATTAAAGAAACTTTAGTAAAGCTCAAAGCACACATTGCACCTCACACAATAATTGTGGGAGACTTCAACACACTACTTTCACCAATGGACAGATCAAGGAAACATAAAGTAAACAGGGACACAGTGAAACTAACAGAAGTTATGAAACAAATGGATCTGACAGATATCTACAGAACATTTTATCCTAAAACTAAAGGATATACCTTCTTCTCAGCACCTCATGGTACCTTCTCCAAAATTGACCACATAATAGATCACAAAACAGGCCTCAACAGATACAAACATATTGAAATTGTCCCATGTATCCTATCAGATCACCATGCACTAAGGCTGATCTTCAATAACAAAATAAATAATAGAAAGCCAACATTCACGTGGAAACTGAACAACACTCTTCTCAATGATATCTTGGTCAAAGAAGGAATAAAGAAAGAAATGAAGGACTTCTTAGAGTTGAATGAAAATGAAGCCTCCTCATACCCAAACTTATGGGACACAATGAAAGCATTTCTAAGAGGAAAACTCATAGATCTGAGTGCCTCCAAAAGGAAACTAGTGAGAGCACACATTAGCAGCTTGACAACACACCTAAAAGCTCTAGAACAAAAGGAAGCAAATTCACCCAAGAGGAGTAGATGGCAGGAAATAATGAAACTCAGGGGCAAAATCAACCAAGTGGAAACAAGAAGAACTATTTAGAGAATCAACCAATCGAAGAGCTGGTTCTTTGAGAAAATCAACAAGATAGACAAACCCTTAGCCAGACTCACTAAAGGGCACAGGGAAAGCATTCTAATTAATAAAATCTGAAATGAAAAGGGAGACATAACAACAGATCCTGAAGAAATCCAAAAAACCCTCAGTTCCTTCTACAAAAGGCTATACTCAACAAAACTGGAGAACCTGGATGAAATGAAGAAGTGTCTAGACAGATACCAGGTACCAAAGTTGAATCAAGATCAGGTTAATGATCTAAACAGCCCGATATCCCCCAAAGAAATAAAAGCAAACTTTAATAATCTCCCAACCAAAAAAAAAAGCCCAGGACGAGATGGGTTTCGTGCAGAGTTCTATTAGACCTTCAAAGAAGATCTACTCCTAGTTCTGCACAAACTGTTCCACAAAATAGAAACAGAAGGTACTCTACCCAACTCATTCTATGAAGCCACAATTACTCTGATACCTAAACCACAAAAAGACCCCACAAAGATAAAGAACTTCAGACAGATATCACTTATAAATATTGATGCAAAAATCCTCAATAAAGTTCTTGCTAACCAAATCCAAGAACATATCAAAACAATCATCAATCCTGACCAAGTAGGTTTCATCCCAGGGACGCAGGGATGGTTCAATATACGGAAATCCATCAATGTAATCCAGTATATAACAAACTCAAAAACAAAAACCACATGATCATCTCATTAGAAGCTGTGAACACATTTGACAAAATCCAACACCCATTCATGATAAAAGTCTTGGAAAGATCAGGAATTCAAGGCCCATACCTAAACATGATAAAAACAATCTACAGCAAACCAGTAGCCAGCATCAATGTAAATGGTGAAAAGCTTGAAGCAATCCCACTAAAATCAGGGACTAGACAAGGCTGTCCACTCTCTTCCTACCTATTCAACATTGTACTTGAAATCCTATCCAGAGCATTTAGACAACAAAAGGAGATCAAGGTGATACAAATTGGAAAGGATGAAGTCAAAATATCACTTTTTGCAGATGATATGATAATATGTATACGTGACCCAAAAATTCCACCAGAGAACTCCTAAGCCTGATAAACAGCTTCAGTGATGTAACTGGATATAAAATTAACTCAATCTAGTCAATGGCCTTTCTCTTCAAAAAGGACAAACATGCTGAGGAAGAAATTAGGGAAACAACACCCTTCTCAATAGCCACAAATAATATAAAATACCTAGGCATGACTCTTAGGAAGTAAAAGATCTGTATGACAAGAACTTCATGCCTCTGAAGAAAGAAATTAAAGAAGATCTCAGAAGATGGAAAGATCTCCCATGCTCATGGATTGGCAGGATCAATATAGTAAAAATGCCTATCTTGCCAAAACAATCTACAGATTCAATGCAATCCCCATCAAAATTCCAACTCAATTCGTCAACAAATTAGAAAGAGCAATCAGCAGATTCATCTGGAATAACAAAAAACCTAGGATAGCAAAAACTCTTCTCAAGGATAAAAGAACATCTAGTGGAATCACCATGCCCAACCTAAAGCTGTACTACAGAGCAATTGTGATAAAAACTGCATGGAACTGGTATAGTGACAGACAAGTAGACCAATGGAACAGAATTGAAGACCCAAAGAAAAACCCACACACCTATGGTCACTTGATCTTTGACAAGCAATCTAAAACCATCCAGTGGAAAAAAGACAGCATTTTCAACAAATGGTACTGGCACAACTGGCTGTTATCATGTTGACGATTGCGAATTGATCCATTTCTATCTCCTTGTACTAAGGTCAAATCTAATTGGATTAAAGAACTCCACATAAAACCAGAGACATTGATACTAATAGAGGGGAAAGAAGGGAAAAGCCTCGAAGATATGGGTACAGGGGAAAAATTCCTGAATAGAACAGCAATAGCTTGTGCTGTAAGATGGAGAATCGATAAATGGGACCTCATAAAATTGCAAAGCTTCTGCAAGGCAAAAGATGCCTTCAATATGACAAAAAGACCACAAACAGATTGGGAAAGGATCTTTACCTATCCCAAATCGGTAAGGGGACTAATATCCAATACATATAAAGAACTCAAGAAGGTAGACTCCATATATTCAAATAACCCCACTAAAAATGGGGCTCAGAACTAAACAAAGAATATGCCCCAGTACAGGGGAACGCCAGGGCCAAAATGGGGGAGTGGGTGTGTAGGGGAGTTGGGGTTGGTGGCTATGGGGGACTTTTGGTATAGCATTGGAAATGTAAATGAGCTAAATACCTAATAAAAAATGGAAAAGAAAAAAAAAGAAAAAAATATATATCATAAAATTCTGAAATATATAACCTAAGGTTGCTCTTTAAGTTCTTGAAAAAAAATAAAAACAAAAGTTATAGTAAGAAGTAATAAAATCAAAGGCAGACATGAATGTGAACTAGAGCACAGAATAAGGCAACTCAAACAAAATATACATTCTTTTAAAAGCTTAAAATAATAAAATCAAATAAAAAGTATAAAATACAAAAGTGGGTGGTGAGTGGGAGATGCTAGATATACAAATGACATGAGAAAGAGAGACCAAGAGAGACAAAAAAAGGATTTTGGAGCTCTCCCAGGAACAGAAGGAAATTTGGAGATGTACTGTTTCTCTTTGCCCCATACAGGAGACATCCATAATTCTGGTTACATCAAGTTCTCTACCCTCTCTGTATTGTCTGTGTTTAATGCACCAGTCTTTCCATGTGTCAATTCGTGTCTGTTTTTGTTTTGTTGTCTGAACAACTGTTGTTCTGTTTCATGTTGAATAAAAATAGTTAAAACTTAAAAAAAAAAAAAAAAAAGTTCTCACCAGAGGAATACCGAATGGCAGAGAAGCACCTGAAAAAATGTTCAACATCCTTAATCATTAGGGAAATGCAAATCAAAACAACGCTGAGATTCCACCTTCACACCAGTCAGAATGGCTAAGATGAATAATTCAGGTGACAGCAGATGCTGGTGAGGATGTGGAGAAAGAGGAACACTCCTACATTGTTGGTGGGATTGCAAGCTTGTACAACCACTCTGGAAATCAGTCTGGCGGTTCCTCAGAAAATTAGACATATTACCACCAGAAGATCCAGCAATACCTCTTCTGGGCATATATCCAGAAGATGTCCCAACCGGTAAAAAGGACATATGCTCCACTATGTTCATAGCAGCCCTATTTATAATAGCCAGAAGCTGGAAAGAACCCAGATGCCCCTCAACAGAGGAATGGATACAGAAAATGTGTTACATTTACACAATGGAGTACTACACAACTATTAAAGAGAATGTGAGTTTCCTTCATTCGGATTCCAGATTTGGAGTATAGGGGATGTGATTACTTGGCATTATTCTATTTTAATTCATTCATTCATTCACTCAACCCTGTCCACCTTCTTATTATTACACATCCCATATCTACTGACCATCCACTGTATCCAAGAGCATGTCCCCAAGCCACCTGATCTCTAAACACCCAGGGGCCTCTAGCCTCTTGAGACCTCAGTGCATCATCTCTGATTGAACAGAGATCAAATATTTTTCAGTGTATATTTTGGGGATAATCTAATAGTTGGTATATGCTTCCTGTTTGGTGGTCTATCATTTGGGAGAATTCTGGTCCAGAATAATTGAGACAGCAGGTCCTCCTAAAGGGATACTCTCCTCTTCAGCCTCCTTCAGTCTTTCTCCAATTCCCCAATGGTTCAGCAGATTCTGTCCATTGGTTGGTTGCAGACATATGCATCTGATTGTTTCAACTGCTCATTAGGTCTTCAGAAGTGCATTCATGCTAGTATTCACATTACAATTATGTGAATTCAGAAGCCAGCAGAGTTCGTGGACTGCAAGCAGGTCTTCTGAAAAAGCAATGCATGATATAATTACCTGAATTTTCTGGCAGTGCTCTTCAATATTGTGTTCTACGTGATGCAATATTCCACTCTCTTTCTCTATCTCTGTCTCTGTCTCTGTCCCTCTCTGTCTCTGTCTCTCTCTGTCTCTTTGTCTCTCTCTCTGTCTCTCTGTATCTGTCTCTGTCTCTGTCTCTGTCTCTCTCTCTCTCTCTCTCTTTCTCTCTCTCTCTCTGTCTGTCTCTCTCAATATCTATTCCTCTAACACTCAGTATGACTAATGATTCTCTTATCTTCTCTTCTACAAAGGGGATGATATTTTAATGTCATCTGCAAATTGTTATTCTGAATCGGAGTAGGGAAAGGACACTTTAAATCTGTTGTTACACCCAAGAGCATGGCTTTTAAAACCTGGTGAATCAGTAGAAGATGAGACAATGTATAGAAGAGGTTGCTTCTTTTGCTTTGGTTTGGTTTAGCTTTGTTTATTTCTGTTACACGCAATCATTAGAAGAAACTCTGTGAAATACTGCCTAATGCAAATTTTCTGAAGGAAAATAGGTACCTCAGAACCAAAATTATATTTCTCAGTTACAATATATAATATATATTATTAGAGATTTTTTTTTCATTAAACCTTGAACAGAATTTTTCTCTGATCTTAACAAAACTGCAAAGTACATGGGGGATAAAGGTGCACACTCTCAGGTGTGCATGGAATGACAATATGTTGAAGACCTTATTAGCCTCCATGTCCTTACCCTATGTGCCATCTTGGAAAAAAAATATGCTGAAAGTCAAGAAAATGGCTTACTTGAATATGCCAGGGAGATTTCTAACCAAAATGTCACTGTGTATATCTCTAACACAAGGTAGACCTGGTATTGCAAGAGACAGTAAATGGCAGTAACATTGGTGCACTCTAGGATATGGGCCTGTTCTAAGTGTACATCAAAAACAACAAAGAGAACGAAAATTTGCAGCCTAATTGCATAAAGGATATAGATATATCTATCTATTTATCTATAGATTAGATAGATAGATAGATAGATAGATAGATAGATAGATAGATAGATAGATAGATAGATAGATAGTTATAATAAATACACAATGATACACACACATACATATATATTATATATAATATAACACTTATAAGCATATACATATAATACATATATACACATATCCATCTGTTAAACAAATATGATATATGATATTTGTGCACAGCAAGATTTCAGTTTCATAATGATGATCACCTTTACATATAATCAAATGAATCTGACTTTTTTGTCTACTTCAATCTAATTTATATCACTCTTTATATATTAGAAACTCTTGATACATTTTAATAAATATCAGTAATCCTATTGCTGAATATAGAAAGGTTTGTTCCATTTTCTCTTCATTTTTGTCTTGGTTATATTGTTTAATTTCATATCCCATGTTATCTCCTGTTTTAGATTTCCCCCTGGAAATCCCTCATCTGACCACCTCACCTGCCTCCGAACCTGTGCTGTCCCATCAATTCGCCCACTCCATTTCTATACTAGAAAATCCTACCGCCTGATTTTACTGGACTTAGGATCAGTTATCTACTTTCTCATTCACAAATGCTATCTCTGTGAGATGTAAACTTTACTGTTGTATAGTAAATTTGATATTGGTAAATGATCATGTCAAGAAAAACTAACTACAATCAAGCAGGATTGGTCCAACAGATTGTATATGTTCAGCAAGTTTACCCCATTCACTAGGTATTATGCCCATTGCAACAAGTTTAAGAAATGTTCCTGACCCAACTAGCAGCTGAAAGAGTCAGATGCAAACACTTGCACCCAACCAATGTCTTGAAGCAGTTGAACACTATTGTTGAATTAACTAAGTTTAAAAGATGGTGAAGAGGAGGGCAGCCCTGTAGAAGGACCAACAGTCTCAATTAAATTGCTCCCCCAAGATGTCTAAAACTCTGGACAACCAAGGAGACAAAATATGCCTGCTGATATGAGGCCTCAAGCACACATACAGAAGAGGATTGCTGGGTGTGTGTTCCATCTGAATAGATGCACCTAATTTTCAAGAGAATGGAAGTTCCAGGGGGTTTAGATTTCTGGTAGTTTAGAGGTGAGGTGTGGAGACATTTTTGTGGAGAGTATGAGGTGTGAAGGTGGTATGGGATGTGGAACAATTGGAGGGTAGATAGGGTGGGGAATAAAATCTGGACTGTAAATAGAAATAATTATAAAGAAAGAAAAAAAAGACAAAAGTTATTGCAATTGCACTGAATTGTGGAATATTAGTGGAGAGTGGTGTGTTCAATGGTTTTATTTCCTTTTCTCTATAAAAATGCATTCATGGAAAGCAAGTATTAAGATTTTTAAGGATCCAGGACTATTTTGGAAACTGTTCAGAGAATGTTCTGCCAATGCTGAATATCTGAGTTCTGTTCCTCTATCGTCGTCTGCTATTTCATAACTGTTTTTGTGTCCCTTAAACTGCAGTTTGAGTATCAAGACGTTCTTTGCAAACATGACATCTTCAATCCAGTTTCAATGAGTAAAATGTGGATTTTAATGCAGGATGTATTCCTTAAAGGGATGTTTCTGTGGAGACTAACATGAAGAGACATTTTTTTAAATGATGATGCATTTTAGACCAAATTCTCATGCTGTTGATGGATGAATGTGAAGGATTTAGTGTAGCTGCAAACATACACTTATCTTTTTGGAAATGTTATTTTCTAGGATGTAGTAAAATCAAAATGTTGCCTCCATTTTCATCTATTTAGAATTTTCGGAGTCCAGGACCTCAATCTGATCCGGAAAATGAGGCCAGATTATCATAAAAATTGAATACACGATAATATCAGTTTTAACATTTTCTTTCCTAACAAAATGTTAATTGCTTGTTGACATATTTACAAACTTTCTTTATTTTATTCTGTTTTTGTTTACATTCCTTTATCATATTTTTACAGTGGAGTAGTTATCCCAGTCTCAGCCTGCACCCTGACTTCCTCATCACATACCTCTGCCCTCATCAGCAATAGGATATCCACACATCCCAACCCCCACATATTCCCAATGCCTAGGACCTCAACTTTCTCTGGTGTTTAGGTGTGTCTTCTTCCATTGAGGCCAGGTCAGGCAATCCTTTCTGTATATGTGTCAGGGTCTCATATCTGCTGGTGTATGCTGCCTAGTTAGTGGCATATTATCTAAGAGATCTTAGTTGTCCAGAGTAGCTGACAGTGATGTTAGTCATTCTATTGGTCACACTCCTCAGCTTCTTCCAACTAGCTCCTTATTTCAAAAACAGGGTTCCCCAAATTCTGTCAATTGTTGGATAAGATATGTGTATATTTGAAAGCAGAAAAAAAAGAATGATTTCACCTTAGAATACAGAGCCATATTTTGGAGAACACTGAAAAAAACAGAGAGTATTCTCTCATGAATATGTTCCTACTGGAAATAAGAAAAAGTGTTCTTATTTCATATTTGTTGATTCTTTAGGTTGATTTTTTCCTCTGATACTTTTATTTATAGCCCTATTTGACCTGGGACTTAATTTCTATGCAAGGTCATAGATTCAATTGCCAAATCCAATTTAATTGGAAAATAGCAGGACAGAAATCTTCATGAAAAAAAAATGATGAATAACATTGAAATAAAAATTTGAGAACTTTATTTCTTCCAAAGGAAAAACGAAAGTAAATGAGTAAAGATTTTATGGAGAATGTACATTAGATTGGTGGATAAATATTTCTAGACATCACTGGATGAATAAATGTGAATTATTCCAAAACAAGATAAATGCAGTGTAAGTCAATAATTTAAAGAGATGTACCAAATTAATATTTGACAGTATTCCTGAGCTATGTGTTCAGATATCTGACTTCTATCTGACACCTTGGATAGAATTCAAGTCTGGTCTTATTTCAATGATGTAGATCTTGGGTGTAAAGATGCATCCAAGCATCACTGTACTGGATGCCAAGATTGAGAAGACCTCTACAGCAGCCATGACCATGCCCTTAGTCCTATGTGAGTCATGGAGGAAGGTGACATAAACACTGCAGAATCCTAGCACGACAAAGGTCAGGAACTTGGCTTCATTAAATGTTTCAGGAAAATTCTTTGCCACGAAATCCACAGTGAAGCTTCCAAGGGCAAGGCAGGTCAAGTATCCCAAAATTCAGTAGAATGCAGTAACTGAACCCTTGTTGCACAAAATGATTATCATTATCATCAATATCAACAAATATCAATATCAACAAAAGGAGGAGAAACTGAGAGCCAGATTACCCACAGAATACATTGATATGGAACATATCAGAAGGATGTATTTCATTGAACCTGATTAAAGGAGGTTCCTTAAACCTCTTCCAGGTTCTGTGATTATGAAAGCCAAACTACAATGATTGTTTTGGCAAGCAATGTGGAAACAGACACCATGAATACAATTCCAAAAGTGATTTGTTGTAAGGCTACATTTTTTTCTGTTAGAAAGACCAATGAAGAAAAAGGAGCATGAGAAAATGGAACATGAGTGACATGAGTAGCTGATGAGAAATGTGGAAAGACATAGAAGGAAGGACAGGAAGCAAGTTAGAGAGTAAGAAAGGTTAAAGCTTAGAGAAAGAGGTGAAAGCTTAGAGAGAGTAAGGATTGTAAAAGTTGAGAGAGAGAGAGAGAGAGAGAGAGAGAGACAGAGACAGAGACAGAGACAGAGACAGAGACAGAGACAGAGGGAGGGAGGGAGGGAGGGAGGGAGGGAGAGAGGGAGGGAGGGAGGGAGAGAGAGAGAGAAAAGAGAGATAGAGAGAAAGAGAGAAAGAGAGAAAGAGGGAGACACTGAGGTAGGGAAAAGTAGCCTCTCATATATTGGGCTTGCTATCTTGCTGTTGCTAGGTAACTGGAAGGAATCTAACCTGAAGATCAGAAGCTTTGGTCATTTTGTATATAACTTCTAGCCATTACCCTATCCTGAGCAGGGGTGCCTGTGGGTTGGGTAAATTCACCAGGGGCCAGTGTTCCAGAAGTACTGAGGAAATGCCTTCCTTCCCATGTAGGTGAAAATTACGACCCATTAGGTTTCATCAGGTTTAAGGACTTCAGCATGACTGGAGACCAGGCATTTGGTACATAGCCCAATGCCCCAAGCTCAATGATCAAATTTAACTCTAGCATCCAGAGTTTGTGGTTTCTCAGCAAAACAACAGCACAGACGATGTGAGTTTGAAACTCTGGAGACTTCCACCATATGAAATCAAGGCATGGAGGTTGGGTTTGGTAAAATGATCTAGAAGAAATCTGTAAAACAGTGAAAGGACAATTGAAAAGACTCATATGGAAAAGATCAGCAACAGGGAATGCCTCAGGAGACCATCCTTGTATTCATAGCTTCTCAAGACAAAATTCAAATGACCAATAGTACTGGAGGAGAGTCTGTGAATGCATCAGGGAGGGGAGAGTAAGTGTTAGGAGGGAGGGTGAGATAGAGAAAAAAGTAGAAGGAGAAAAAGAAAGAGAACGAGAAGGGAAAGTAGAAGGAGAAGAATATGGAGAGGGAGAACAGAAGAAGGAAGGGAAGAGGAAGGGGTGGAGCAGGATGACAAGGAGAAAGAGATGGAAGAAGAACAAAAAAAGAAGAGGAAAATGAAAAAGAAGGAGCAGGAGGGGAGGAGAAGGAGAAAAGGAGAAGGTGAAATAAGGAGGAGAGAAGGAGAGAAGAAGAAGGAGAGAGGAGGAAGAGATGGGGAAGGAGAAGAAGTAGAAGAAGATGTGGAAGAAGAACTAAAAGAAGAAAGAGGGAGAGGAGAAAAAGATTGAGAAGGAAGAAGAAAGAAGGAGAAGAAAGAAGAAAGAAGAAAGAAAAGTAGAAGAAAAAAAGAAGAAAGAGGAGGAGGAGGAGGAGGAAGAGGAGGAGAAAAGAGAAGGAGAAGGCAAAGAAGGAGAAGAAGTAGAAGGAGGACAAGGAGAACATGGAGAAGAAATGAGAAGAGATGAGAGGTATAGTTAGGCAGACACAGACAGAGAAACACAGACACACAGAGAGAGTCGTGCACATAAACATTCACACAGAGACACACAAGTAGGCACAGAGACAGAGAAAAATATACATATAAAGAGAGACATGCACAGAGACATTCACAGAGATACACACATTTACACAACTTAATTAAGAAGTATTTACAAAAATATATCTATGAAATTACAAGGATATTAAGTACTAAATTATGTGAGCATTGAGGAGGAATGAGATCCAAACAAATTTTGCAAGTCCTGCAACATTCTGCATGCTTCCACACAGCTTTAGCTGTGGGAGTATCAGTTATAGGGCTGTAACTTTTGTTTTTTTCATTTATAATTTACTGTGAATCTCCTTTCTCCACCATTCAATATGGTCAGTAGTTTCCATGTCGAATGACTTTCCAATGCATGGCATCTAGTGAGAAAGAGAAAACAATTTAAAAAAAAAAGAGTCTCTATGCTGGAGCCAACTGTACAAACAATTTGTAGTTATTCTCCAAATGCAGGGCTCAAAGAACTCAGAGGCTCCTCTAGCTTTTACACAGATCTTAAGTTTGGTCCCCCAGCATCACTGAGAACCTATTGACAATTCTCACTCAGGTCATAAAGCTATGGAGCATTCCAATGTATTGAGTTTCAGAGAAAAAGCCATTTGTAAGCTTATCTCTCTAAAAGTGAAGATTGCGCTGAAAATTATGAAAAGTGAGAATAATTTTAAATATGAAAAAACATTCCACACACACACATTAAAATAATACATGTAGACAAAATTGACAGCAATCTATATGACACAATACCCACATACACGAGAGGGGAAGGGGCAGGGGGAGAGGTGGAGAGACATATGTATACTTACAATACTTTTTTTTTTTTAGTCAAGTTGTCAAAACTGACACAATCAATGTACAGGAAGAGATGTATATGGCAAACACTGGGGACAGACTGTCATGATAAGGACAGCATAGGAGGAAACAACAAGTTGATCTGTGGCATTGAGAGCCTGAATGGGCCCTTCTACATTTGGTTGGATTTAGAATCCAAGATTTAGTTCAGAACCAGCCAGCTCCATCCTTGTCCCAGTGATCTACTTTTGCTGGGGCACAGTCACAAAGGTTCCACAACATTTCTAGACAGTTTTCCCAGTTTTAGACAACTGGGACTGTGGGAGATATAACCCCCCCCATCTTAATTAAACTAAGCCACGCAAATGCAAAATATTTTTGAAAACAGTTTAATTTCAATTTTGGAAAGAGAACAGAGAGCTCTACAATGATATGGACTGAAATAGTCTTTAGGTTCCATTGTGCACCCTAAATTAAATATAGTGTAAAAGATTCTGTTTTCTATGTAGCAAGTGAGGGCTGAAAACAACACACTAATGGAGATAAAATGCAAAAAACTGGGATATACAGTAACAATTCAAAATGACACTGTGAAAAACGATGTATTTATACATGTTAACTGTCCTATTGACCACAGTGTCATTCATCATTGTGTTAGGGGATCCAATCTAGTGATTAATCATCAGGGTTTGACAGTAAAATCTTTAGGCTCAATACACCAGACATTAGCTGGAAAATGATATACAAGAATGTAATGACCTTTGGTGTCTTCTCTGTGAATCTGTTGTATGGATGCCCTGTCGTTGGTTGTTTTAGTTGTTGGTGTTGTTTTAAAATAGAAATATTGAATGCAAAAGCAAGTTGCAGGAGCCCAAAATGTCTTTGCATCCTCTCTTTCTCCTTCCCATAACTTTCTAATTTTCCCAATCCCCACATTCATTCAAAATACAGAATTTCAAAAAATAAAGAAACTCATTCATCATCTTTACTTTGTGCTTGCATGCTGGTTGCAATTATCTTGTAAGCATTAAAAATCAGGCTAACATACTGCCTATGTTCAATAGGGTTTCATTGATGTGAAGCTACATCATGACTCAAGAAACACTTATAGGGAAAATTTAATTGATGTTGTCTTACAGTTTCAGAGGGTCAGTATATTATTATCTTGATAGGAAGAATGGCAGCATCCAGGAAGAGTCGGTGCTGGGGAAGGAACTAATTGGTCTATATCTTAGTCTGAAGGCAACCAAAAGGAAGTTTGTGGCCATAGGTAGCAAGGAAGAGGATCGATTTTCGTCACTGAGCAGAGATTGTGCACTACATAAAAGCAAGCCTACACAATGATACACTTCCTCAAACAAGCCAACACCTTGTAATAGTGCCACATCCCATGGGCAAAAGATATTCTAATCAACACACTGCATCATAGGAAAATGGTAGAGAGACATAAAGAAAGATACTGCATGATTGCATTCCTCTAGTCACAAGTGCTACATACCTACACGTTAATATGCACACACACACACACACACATAAACACACACACACACACACACATAAACACACACACACACACACACACACACACACACACATGCCTATCTGATATGCATAATAATAATGTGCAGTCTCGGGTCCTGTGCGATTGGATTGGACCAGGTGCTGTGTTCCACCCACCAGAGGTCTTAGGATCCCGTGGTGGATCCTGTGTGTGTCCTTGGGGGTGTCCAGAGACACCCCTGGCAAGGGACCACGGTGTTCCCTTGATGTACTTCTGTTGTCCAATTGCTCTGGCTAGGATTTCAAGTGCTATATTGAACAGATAGGAAGAAAGTGGACAGTCTTGTCTAGTCCCTGATTTTAGTCGGATTGGTTTTAGTTTCTCTCCATTTAGTTTGATGTTGACTACTGGTTTGCTATATATTGCTTTTATTATGTTTAAGTATGGGCCTTGAATTCCTGATCTTTCCTTGATTTTTATCATGAATGGGTGTTGGATTTGTTTAAATGATTTCTCAGCATATAACGAGATGATTATGTGGTTTTTGTTTTTGAGTTTCTTATGTAGTGGATTACGTTGATGTGTTTCCTTATATTAAACCATCCCTAAATCCCTAGGATGAAGCCTACTTGATCATTATTGATGATTTTTGTGATATGTTCTTGGATTCAGTTTGCATGGACTTTATTAAATATTTTTGCATCGCTATTCATAAGGGAAATTGGTCTGAAGTCTTCTATTTTGTTGGGAGTTTATGTGGTTTAGTTATCAAAGTAATTTTGGCTTCTATAGAATTAATTGAATAGAGTACCTTCAGTTTCTATTTTATGGAATAGTTTCGGGACAGTTGGAATTAGTTCTTTTTTGAAGGTCTGATAGAACTCTGCACTAAACCCATGTGGGCTGTCCTGGGCATTATTTGGTTGGGAGATTATTAGTGACTGCTTCTATTTCTTTAGGGGGTATGGGGCTGTTTAGATCTTTATTCTGATCTGGATTTAACTTTGGTATCTGATTTCTGTCTAGAAAATTGTCCATTTTGTTCAAGTTTTCCGGTTTTGTTTAGTATAGCCTTTTGTAGTAGTATCTGATGATGCCTAGGTTTTCCACAAGTTCTGGTCTTATGTCTCCCTTTTCATTTCTAATCTTGTTATTTAGGATACTATCCCTGTGCCCTGTAGTTCGTCTTGCTAAGAGTTTATCTATCTTGATACTATTTTCAAAGAACAGGCTCCTGGTTTGGTTGATACTTTGAATAGTTATTTTTTTTTCCCACTGGTTGATTCCAGCCCCGAGTTTGATTATTTTCTGCTATCTACTCCCCCTTGTAAATTTGCCTCCTTTTGTTCTAGAGCTTTTAGGTGTGCTGTCAAGCTCTTAGTGTGTGCTCTGTCTGGTTTTTTTTGTGGTGGCATTCAGAGCTGTTGGTTTTCTTTGTGGGACTACATTCATTGTGTCCCATAAGTTTGTGTATATTGTCCCTTCATTTTCATTAAACTCTAAAAAGTGTTTAAGTTCTTCTTTATTTCTTCCTTGACCAAGTTATCCTTGAGTAGAGTGTTGTTCAGTTTTCACGTGAATGTTGGCTTTCTATTATTTATGTTGTTATTGAAGATCAGCCTTCTTCCATGGTGATGTGATAGGGTGTATGGGATACTTTCAATATTTTTTTGAGTCCTGTTTTGTGACTGATTATATGTTCTATTGTGGAGAAGATACCATGGTGTTTTGAGAAGAAGTTATATCCTTTTGTTTTAGGGTAAATGTTCTGTAGATATCTATTAAATCCATTTGTTTCATAACTTCTATTATCTTCAATGTATCTCTGTTTAGAGTCTATTTCCAGGATCTTTCTATTGATAAGAGTGGGTTATTGAAGTTTCCCACTATTATGGTGGGCAGTGCAATGAGTGATTTGAGCTTTTCTAAAGTTTCTTTAATGAATGTGGATGCCTTTGCATTTGGAGCATAGATATTCAGAATAGAGGGTTCATCTTGGAAGATTTTACCTTTCATGAGCATTAATTGTCCCTCTTGTCTTTTTTGATATCTTTGGGTTGGAAATTGATTTTATTCTATATTAGAATGGCTACTCCATCTTATTTCTTCAGACCATTTGCTTGGAAAATTGTTTTCCAGCCTTTTACTATGAGGTAGAATCTGGTTTTTTACCTGAGGTGGGTTTTTTTTATGCAGCAAAATGTTGTGTATTGTTTATATAGCCAGTCTGTTTGTCTATTTGTTTTTATTGGTGAATTGATTCCACATTAAGGCAACTTCAGACCAACTTCTCTTATGTATATCAATGCAAAAATACTCAATAAAATTCTCCCCAAACTAAAAGGGCTATTAGGTTCTTTACTGAGAGTCAAAACTGCAATGAGAACTTCCAGTTTTCCAAATGTCTCTGACTAATTGCTCTTTGATAGTAACTAGGCTTTCTCCTACTCAGAGCACATTACAAGAGGTTGTATAACAATTAACCAAAGGTCATCAGAAGGGAACTAATGATTTATTATAGGTTCTAGGGTAAAAGATAAAATATTGATTGGGTTTACCTACACAAAACTTCACTAACATCTTAGTTATGGTTTGATACCTTCAGTGAACCTGTTGATCTGAGACAGTTGTTGAACTTTGTAGCATGTGGTCATGTATTCTGAAATATGTATAAGTGCTGAGGACAAAGAGACGAGGAACATCTAGAGAAAAGATTTTTTTTTTTGCCTTTCTCCACTTAGACTATTTTTTTTTTCCTTTTGCCCACTTAGAAGAATTTTTCCCTTTCCCCACTTAGGATCTTCTGCTTTTCCCCTTATATAACTTTCATAGGAAATTTTTTATAACTTAGTAAAAACTTCTATAATCACTTCTCTAAATTCCTTCTCTTCCAGTGACATCTGGTTAGTAGGCTCAAAATTAGAGCCCAGCAATTCCTGCTGAGCTAGAAAAAAGGCTGCATTGCTTAATCCTCCTCTTAGGCTACAGGTGTTAATCACCTAAGCCAGCCTACCCTCAGAAAGACCCAGTACTTTTTAGAAGTTATCATCAGCATTTCAGTACAATGAGAGAGCTAGAAAGCCCTGGGACAATTAGATTTTAAAGGCATTGCCAGGGTCCTACTCTGTGACTCCACTGCTATCCTGGCTCAGAGCAATCCTGGACCTCAAACTCTACTATAGAGAAGAAGTGATTTAAAAAAAAAAACTACATGGTATTGATACAGAGACTGACAGATGAATCAGTGGACTAGAACTGAAGATCCAGAAAGAAAACCAAATATTTATGGACCCTAGATTTTTGACAAAGAACCAAAAAAAAAAAAAAAAAAAAAAAAAAAAAACGATGGAAAAAAGAAAGGATTTTCAATAAATGGTGATGTTCTAATTTGCAGTCTGTATGTTGAAAAATAAAAATAAATCCATACTTATCACCTTGCACAAAGCTCAGTTTCAAATTGAACACTATTATCAACATAAAATATGATACACTGAATCTAATAGAAGATAAACTCATTGACACAGAGAGGGAAATGTCCTAAACACATATCCCATGGTTCATGCTCTAAGATCAACAATTCATAAATGTAAAATAATAAACTATTTTAGATCATCTCCCCATTAATGTAACAATCACTGTAGTCATCAAATGGTTTCCATGTAAGATTTGAGGCAATTACCATATTAACCATTTTTTTTTTTAATTTGGTTGGTTAATTGTTTGGGGGGTATTCAATATGAAATAAACAGGAGATCATTTCCTGCCTGCGAACAACGTGGAGGGAGTCAGTTCAGGAAACAGATAGCTACTACAGATAATAAATAAATAAATACTCCAAATGAAGGCAATTTTTAAACCTTTCATAGCATGGCAAAAAACACTTTAGTCATTTACAGACCAAAAGCTAGAACCTCTTTGTAGTGTGGGCATTGGGCTTAGCAGCCTAGTCTCAGTATACTAACATACTTGGAAATTATCATAAAAAAATACACTGAATAGTTTGTCTTTAGATCTTTAAAAACCTCAGAAATACTTATCAAAATAAAAGACTATAATAAATTCAACAGAATAAGTTTCATTTTCTTTCAACAAAAATTTAGGCTTTTTATAATAATAAATATTTGTTATGAGTAATTCTAGCTCATTTGGTCATAAATATATATGTTTTTAGGAAAATAATTCTAAAAACTTAAAATTTATGTTTTGTATTATTATGTATAACATTGGCAAATTAGATAAGACATGCTCATTCATGTTAAACTCATAAATCTACTCCTATTTATTGAATCTTTTAAAAATCAGAAACCTCCCTAGGCAAGATCTTAAACTAATGTTCCCACTTATGCCATGACATTTTTAGCAGATATTTAAATGTATTAACTGATCTACTAATGAGTAGAAATCTGAAAGACCAGAATCTCTGTTACCTTTCACATAATGATTCTATTCAATGTAAACTATGACTACCATTAGAAAAATACCCAAATCCTAAAGTCAAATCCTCACCTCTTTTATCAGTCATAGAAAATATTTTAATAGCTATGGTACTGTAATCTGTAATCCCAGCACTTGGCAGTTGAATGAAGGAGGATCAAGGCCTTTGACTGTCCATAGCTACATAGCGAGTTTGAGGTCAGCATGAGTAATGTAGGACTGTCTCAAATAAACCTGTCCCCTACAAATCAAACAGAAATCTAATGTTAGTATAAAGATATAAAAAAAGTAAATATTTCTGTCACTTCAGTAGGAAAATGTTGACCAAAAATACTAAAATAAATGTACAATTGCAATTTTTTTACTATATTTTTGAAGGGAAAACTATTGAAATCTGGATATCCATAGAGTTCCCTGTTTAGAACATTATCCTGACAGCATATAGCCCAGAACTGGTAAGAAGCAAGGCTTGGAGAATCACAGGAGTTGCCTTGCCCAGACTTTAGAGATGGCAGCAAATAACTGTAAGTATCACCTGTTTTTTTAGACTGAGGAAGTTCAATTGATGATGACATGTTCCAATATAACAATAGAAAAACAAACAAACAAACAAATAAAAAACTATTATTTCTGCTTTAGATCTTGGCAGGGCCATTCTAGCCCCATCGTTTGACAAAAGCACAACACAGCTCAGAAAATTGTTTTGATGACATCAACAATTGTCAGACTTAAAATCTATCGATGTGCTTCAAACATCTCTCATCTTCTGGGGTTATACATGGTGGTATTTATGAGACCTCTAAATGATCCCTAGGATTAGGAGCATAGTGTGTAGAGTTGGGAGTGGATATATAGACTGGAGAGATAAAATGGGAAGCATGGTGATCCTTGGATTGCCTGTGCCACATACCTTTGCAGTTGTGCTAATAGATTCAGTGCAGATTGCCAATACCTTCTATGAGCACTACCCTAGCACACAGTACAGTGCTTTCTATTCTTTTTCCGGGCTTTTGCCTGTGAGAGGGAATGTAGCTTGGAAACTACTGGTTGGTGTGTGGAAGATAAAAATCATTGGATCGGTTCAAAGCTATGGGAGCTGCCAGTTAATAGGCTAAGCTTCAGACTACATCCTTCCAATGGATAACTAGGGTCCAGTCTAGATGAATTTCTGGATCCCCAGGATACATGAATAGCATGCAGTATTCTAGAGTAGTATCCAGCTTAATGATACTTCTGTTGCTCTTGTGTCTTTCCCTCTTCTGTATCCCACAAGTTCATTCCGCTTTCTTGGCATGACTCACAAATGAGCATTGTGTATTAACCTGTGATATATGAGAGGAGTTGTCTGAATAGAGATGAAATATTGAGTCATGGCAAACAAAACTGTGGAAATGGAAACCATCCAGGGGCAAATGTTGTAAAATTAACATAGTCTGTGAAAGAAAAATGCTTTTGCTTTCAGAAGGAGAGTGAATGGAGTTTTTCACTAAGTTGGAAGGGGGCTAATAAAGACCTTTTTTAACTGGAGAATTTAATAAGAATTAACCAAAACCCAGGTGCAATTATTCTTACAGGAGTGAACTGGATAGATGGGTAGAGTTTGGCTAGTATAAGATACTTGATTTAATGACTTTTGAGGTCCTTTTTCGAAATCATGATCAATAAATTCTGCCCTCTGTGACATTTCTACTATATTTGTTTGAAAGATGAATGAACTAGGATACATAGATATAACTTTATATTATAGTTCTTGAACTTTCATGATGTGACAATTAAACCTGTATGATCAGGACATATTGTAGAGCTCTGCATTAGGCACACATAATCTATAGCTCCTGGGGACATACACGCAAATGAACAAACATGACTTTATAGTGTTTCTTGTTTTCAGAATGGAATACATTTTATAAATAATCTAAAAGCAATAGGTTCAGTTTCTATGTTCTTAGAGATAGAACCTTAAAGACCCTAAAATCTCTAAAAAATAAAAAAGAAAAAAGAAGAGAAAAGAAAATAAACTTGAAGCTTTAAATAAACAACAAAAACCCTAAAAACAAACAAACAAACAAACAATAAAAAAACATAATTTTTTTTGAAAAAATAAAACTAAAAGAACCTAAAACCCTAAACAAACAAACAAACAAACAAACAAAAAAATCTAGATCTCTACAAAGACCCAAAAAAACAAAAAATCATTACCACAAACAAACAAACAAACAAGGAAAGAACAATAACCACACTAAGCCTTAAAAAAAAAATCTCGCCAAATACACTGAGAACAACCCTAAAATCATTTAAAAAAACGTATAAAAAAAACCCTAAAACAATAAAGCAAAACCTAAAACCCTAAAAACGCTAAAATTATTAAACAAACACTAAATGACCGAAAAAAGCTATTTTTTTAATCTTAATAAACATTTTTAAAACCCTACAATTCTATAAATAAGAAAACACAAGAACTCTAAAAAGACCCTAAAAAAATTATAAAACCCTAAAAAAAAATCCAAAACTCTACAAGTCTAGATCCCTAATGAGACAATAAAAAAAAAAAAATTAAAAAAAAAGATAATGAAAAGATACAAAACTACCACCCCAACAACTACAAATTCTTCTGCCTTAAAAAATCGCCAAAAACACTGGAAAAGAAAATCATTTTACAAACCTTATTAAAAAAAATGCTTAAAACAATTTTTAAAAATTCCTTAATTAAATTAAAAAACAAAACAAAACTAAAAATAAAGAAAAACCCTAAAATTCTAAAACAATCTCAACAACAGTAAAAAGACCCAAAAGAACTGTAAAACCCTAAAAAAAGTTTTTTTTAAAAAGTTCTAAAAACACATCAAAACTCTGAAACTCAAAAAAAAAAACTTGAAAACCCGCTTAAAAAAGCAAAACAACAAAAACAAACAAATAAACAAACAAAAAACAACAACAACAAAACACTTACAATACCCTGAAACACTAACTAAAATCCTGAGACTATAAAAACAACCCTACCCCCCCCAAAAGGCTTACAAAACCCTGAAACATTAACTAAAATCCTAAGATACAAAAATAATCCTAAACCCATAAAAAAAAAGCAAACACACACACAAGAAAACAAAAAACGTTTACAAAATTCTAAAACCCTATAAAACACTAAAAGTATAAAAAGAAACAAAAACAAAACAAAACAAAACAACAAGAAGATCAAAAACACACAAAAAACTACAATTATCCTAAAATTATTCATAAACCCTAAAAAGCCCTAAAACCCTGAAATACCTTAAATTTCTAGGAGAAATCAAGATCTAAAATAAATAAATAAATAAATACATAAATAAACAAACAAACCTCAACCCTACCAAAAACAAACAAACAAACAAACAAACAAACAAACAACTTGTAAGGACAAAACAACCTCCCAAATTTAAAACCATTAAAACCCTAAAACTCTAAATAACCCAAAGGGCTTTACCCTCCTGCACCCCCCCCAAAAAAAAAACCCGAAAACTGTAAAATACTAAAAAGCCCGAAAAAAAAAGCCTAAAACATTAGAAGAAGTAAATAGAAAAAAAAATCTAGAATCTTTAAACAAATACTGAAATAGTCCTAAAATCAAAAAAAAAAAAAAAAAAAAAAAAAAAAGAAAAGAAAAAGAAAAAGAAAAGAAAAAGAAAAAGAAAATTCTGAAAATACACCTATCAGCTAGGCAGTCATTCAACTTACATATTTTAGCCTGCTTCTGAGTGCTGGTATTAAAGGGGAATAAAACTATACTTGACTCCTTTTTGTTTGTATAATTGTTTTCTAAAAGATTTTTTTTCTCTGTGGGTGAGTATATGTGTGTGTGTGTGTGTGTGTGTGTGTGTGTGTGTGTGCGTGTGTGTGTGTCTGTGTGTGTGTGTGTTGTCCAAAGAGGTCATCAGATCGTCTAGAACTAGAATTGCAGGTGGTTGTGAACAACCATGTGGGTGTTAGAAATTGAACCCTGGTCCTGTGCAAAAGCAATCAGTGGGCCTAAGCAGTGAGCTATCTCCTCAGTCCTTTCTGCTTGCTCTAATCTCTACTTCACTATTCATCTTGCCCAAATATGTCTTTAATTCTTACTTCTTCTGTCTTTTTTTCTGTGATGAATTCTTGTTTGCTTTTCTCTTGCTTCTCCAATTACAGCACCAAGATTCTGCATTTCCTTTTGTTTTGGAAGATTCTCAAGGAATCCTAAATCCAGATTTTAGGGCAGTTATTTAAAATTCTTGCTGGTGATTCTGACAATGGTTTCCTCATTTTTATAAAAATTAGGTATTTTTTCATTTACATTTCCAATACTATCTCAAAAGTCCCCACATACCCACCTCAACCACACCCCCACCACCACCACCACATCTTGTCCCTGGCATACCCCTGATTTAAGGCATATAAAGTTTGCAAGACTGATGGGGCTCTCTTTCCAATGATAACCAACTAGTCCATCTTCTGATACAACTGCAGCTAGAAACATGAGCTCTGATATGCTGCTAGAAAAATGAGCTCTGGGGGGTTTCTTTAGTTCATATTGTTGTTCCACTTATGGGATTGCAGACCCCTTTAGCTCCTTGGGTACCTTCTCTACCTCCTCCATTTCGGTCCCTGTGATTCATCCAATAGCTGACTGTGAGCATCCACTTCTGTGTTTGCTAGGCCATGGCAAAGCCTCACAAGAGACAGCTAAATCTGGGTCCTTCCAGCAAAATCTTGCCAGTGTATGCAATGGTGTCAGTGTTTGGAGGCTGCTTATGGATGGATTAGTGGATTGAAAACCACTAATTTGGACACAATGGGGCTACTGCTGCCAATGTAGACTGTTTATCCAGTGTTGCTGGTCAGAAATCTCCGTTCTTTGAAGGCAATGGGTTTTCCCAGAACAGGCTTCTTCTGAGTCCCCAAACTTCTGTCAACACCTGTTCACCTTGATGATGATCACTGATGTATCAAATGACCATACTTAGTAAATTAGAGTAATACAGTTTTCTTTTCCACCCTAGAAAGTGGGGATTCTAAAAATATGTGTACTAGCTAAAAGCAGTGATGGTGCTCTTCCTAGGGTTCCTTACATAGTGTCCTCCTTGGATGTTCCTCTCTGATCTATACTCACCATCTATGCAGCTTCCTCTCATGAACAGCACACATGATAACACTCAACACATCTGATCTTCAGTCAGCAGAAATATACTAATTATATTTCCCATATGGCCCAGTTGCTCATGATTCTGAGGCATAATCATACATGTTGTATTGCCAAACAAAATGACACTAATTGTCTAGTATATAATGAAGCATATTTTGTATGACTCTTTTCAGGAGTCTGTATATTCAATGATGAACACACCATCAGCAAATGAGTGAATTCTTGTGAGATGATGTCATCACAGAGGGAACCAATGGGCTAGAAAGAGAAAAGAGAGAGCCAAACTCCCTTTCATAATTAAACCTTTTCTATAACAGTATTATTAAATTATTTTTATATGTAAGTCATATCCCTCCTGACCCATTCAATTTCTTCCAAATATATTCACACCTGGGGATTAATCTTCAGAAAATTATTCTTGGGAAACACATGTGATTATTTCAACATCTATAGTAGTGTGGGGGCATTATTCTCCCTATGTCATGTACACTTAATATCTTTAGATACCTCCTTCCCTGTGATAGCCTTGCAGCTCACTGAGTGACATGTGCATTTGATGATAAATGATACACAAACATTGAAGCACCTTACCATATCCTGTCACCCATATCATGTACAACATAGCAAGAACCACACCTGAGTTGAAAAATACAAATATATTTTATAGTGTCTTGAAGCTAAAATCCCCAAATTAATCAAAATATTATTTGGACTCTGTTACTTTATACCAGTGTTTTTTAAGTGTACAAGTTGCAGGCCTTTTCTGTGACCCTTTGCACAGGTTTATAGTGTCCTTTTACCATCTTCATCCTCCCCACTATCCTCCATTGGTATCAAATCTCCCCTGCTGCTGCGCTTACTCTTCCAAAATACCTCCTATTTTTTAATGCCTCTTATTAAATTTATATTTTCACAATTGTCATTTTGAGTTTTACTTGTCTAACCTAATATATTGTATTTTAACGTTCCATCCATTTTTTTGAAAACAAAGCCCTGCACTAATACACATAGATGAGAAATATATTTCTCTCTCTCTCTCTCTCTCTCTCTCTCTCTCTCTCTCTCTCTCTCTCTCTCTCTCTCTCTCTCTCTCTCTTTCTCTCTGTCTCTCCTTTTTAAGGCATTCATCCAGTAGTTGACATCTAAAATCACTCCATAGCATGTATGTTTCATACAGTGAGGCAATCAATATTGATGATATGGATATGTAGTGGTCCTTCTTAGATTTTTTTTTTTTTGAACTTAAATCAACCTGGGAAGATAGAATCTCAGATAAAGATCCTCCATCACATTGGCCTGTGGCCACACCTTAAGGAATGATTTTTTTTTATGACTGTTGTTGAAGGATCTAGCTCTCTATGGATAGTGTCATATTCTATGAAGATGATGTACAGGGTGTGGTGGGGACCGTGGAATGTACTGAAAACGATTTTTTTTTGAAGAACTGAAGATCTATGTGCCATGAACAATTAAAGTGTCCTCTAATTTGTAAGTAAATTTTATACATACCTGTGTCCAGTATTCTGTCTACACATATTTCAAAACTAAAATTACCTCACCTATTTCATCCTGTTTTACTGCATTTAATCTCTGAAATTCCTTGTAATCAGAAGTGCTGGTAAATTTTAAAAACCTTTAAAATATGACTGGGAGATATCAGGTTTGTTTTAATTTTATCACAACTTTGTAAGCATGCCCAAGATCTATGTTTTCCTCTTACTTTCCAAAGAATCCATAATTCATGATTGCCATTGGTTTCAATATATGTCATTTAACCCTGTCAAATTCCAGGTTTTTTTGCATAAAAATAGTCCTCCTCTAACTGTGGGTTTTCATAAAGTGAAAATTGGTGTGCTATCCAGTGTGCTGCCTCAAAGAGTCTGGCAATATTTATGATAAGAAGCACAGCTTAAAGATAACCAAGGGAAAGGTTGGAACATGAAAAATAACCACCATGGATGTTGTCAAGTCAGAAACCGAAGACTTTCTCAGAACAAAAATAAAAACAAAAATGAAACAAAACAAAACACAAACCAAACAAATAAATAAAAATCCAACAACCAAACAATAAAAACAATGCAAGGGTGAAATTCTTTGGCAGAATATTACTCAGATCATCAGGCCTTTCTGTTAGGATTTCATTTATTATTTCTAGGAGGCCATATGAAAAGGTAAATTCGAGATCCTGAACGTTTCTGAGTGTAACTAGGGAAGGAACCAGCCTGAGAGGGGTTCTATGATGTAAGCTGAACTAGGGTGATGTCACAGAGCACTGGCTGGAGGTTGCGCATCTATTCCACTTGGAGGCACTAGAATCCATTGAAGGTGAGTTCACTATCTTCACAGTGGTGTGTCAAAGCCAGGTCATTTTTTCCCACAGGCTTTTGGTGCCTGGTCTGTATCAGGAGACAGAATCTTGGCAACTAGGATATTTTTCTATGGGTAAGTATATTTATGTAGTAATTAGGACCCTCATAGCTACAGAAAGCTAAAAATTTTCTCTCCTACAGAGAGTTACTGTACAATTTACTTTCTCCATGTTTATTAGCTAGGGAGATGAATGGTCTAGGTTAGTTTATCTCCTGAATTTATTATCCTTGCTAACAATATCTAGATCACAATTCCACTAAAATGCCAAATCTCCTCTTTGTCCAAGTGCATGTTAGAAGATATTAGTTCTAAATGGCTGATATTGCCTCAAATTTTTGAGTTGTTCTTGAGTTCACTGATGCAATGGCTTCATCAAATAATTTTGAAGCTGGGTCAGGAGAAACAATAAAGAAGGACAGTGGTGTGCTGTGTCCCTGGGAAGATATTTGTGAATGCAGGCACTTAGCTCAGTCCTTACACGTACAAGAGAGTCATGGTGACCCTTCTGGCCCTTTTATTTTTTTTTCTCTTCTTCTTGATCATTGGGTGTAATAGTCATAGCACAACCTAAATTGACATAGAATTTCAAGGAGATGATCCTCATCAGAGACAAATTAACTCAGGGCTGAAGAAATAAATGTTGATCTGAGTATATTCTTCTGAGCTCTAGAGAATTACTTGTTAATTACACTATTTTTATGTCCTTGTTTTTTTGTTTCTTTGTTTCTTTGTTTGTTTGTTTGCCTGCTTGGTTAATTTTATTTGAGTTTCTGTATGTTTAGATTTGGCTGTCAGGAAACTCACTGTGTAGACCAGACTAGCCTTTATCTCACTAAGGTCTGCCTCACTCTGCCTCTTGAGTACTATGATTAAAGTTATGGGTCACCACCACTTCCTATTAACTTCTCCATTTGATTGTTTGTTTTGTTATTTTTTGTTTGAATTTCTCTTTTGTTTGTTTTTCGTTTGATTTTCTTCTGTTTTCTTTTACTTGTTGTTGTTGTTGTTGTTGTTGTTGAGACAGGGTTCCTCTCTATAGCACTGGCTTCCCTGGAACTCACTTTGTAGACCAGGCTGGTCTCTAATTTAGAAATCTGCCTGTCCTTGCCTTCTGAGTTCTGGGATTAAATGCGTGTACCACCATGGCTGACTTATTAACTTCTTATTTTTATAAAATTAATTTTAGGAGCTCAAATCTGTTTAGCATAGTCTTCTTCACATGCTCAGAAGTTCTCGTAGAGAAGAGTCTTGGTCCAGCATTCACTCCCAACCCATAACCATTGCCCATCAGGAATTCATATATATGACAGAGGCAACAGCATTGTGTCTGGCGTAAACGGGCAAGATCTTCAGTCCCAGGCAATGGGCAAGTATGATATTTGAAGAGAATGGAAGTCACTTAGACAGTGTGATCTAGCACAACAGGTCTACAGCCAGGTAGAAGACAATACCTCTGAAGAGTCTGAGCATGACATCACTCAAGAAGAAGAGTAGGAGGAAGCCTTCTTCCCAGGCCCTGGGGAATATTGTTGGCTGCAGAATTTCTCACGGGTGGAAGGAAGGTAATGAGCCTGTCACCCATTGGAAGGCCATCATTCTAGGTCAACTGCCAACAAACCCTTCTCTTTATTTGGTGAAGTATGACGGAATTGACAGTGTCTACGGACAGGAGCTCCACAGCGATGAGAGGATTTAAAATCTTAAGGTCTTGCCTCACAAAGTAGTTTTTCTTCAGGTGAGGGATGTCCACCTCGCCAGCGCCCTGGTTTGCAGAGAGGTACAACACAAATTTGAGGGGAAAGATGGCTCTGAGGACAACTGGAGTGGGATGGTGCTAGCCCAGGTGCCATTCTTACAGGACTATTTTTACATTTCCTACAAGAAGGATCCAGTCCTCTACGTCTATCAGCTCCTGGATGACTACAAGGAAGGTAACCTCCACATCATTCCAGAGACCCCTCTGGCTGAGGCGAGATCAGGTGATGACAAGGACTTCTTAATAGGTTCCTGGGTGCAGTACACCAGAGATGATGGATCCAAAAAGTTCGGAAAGGTTGTTTACAAAGTTCTAGCCAATTCTACTGTGTACTTTATCAAATTTCTTGGTGACCTACATATCTATGTCTATACTCTGGTGTCAAATATCACTTAAATTAAAAAAAATCACAAAGTACAGAAAAGTAAACTTATAGGATTGAAAAAATATTTATTTTCCTGTGTTGGGTACCTATGGGTCTTTGACAACCTCAGTATCTTTGTCAATAAAATTTGTTTTGTTCTAAAAATTAATACGTGTGACATGACATGCTTTTAGTGAACACATTGTTGGAAGAGATGGACTATGGTGGAAAGAACATCAAAGCAAGATGAAAGTTGCAACTCAGGCTGTGAACAGTGCATACATCTAATATTACACAGGCTAAAATGGACAGGACTTAGATTCTGTGGTCTGCATAGTGAGCAAGGAATTGGAGATATGACTTAGAGGAGCAGGGATGGCAGCAAAAGATGGATTTTTAGGAAGAAGGGGAGAAAAACAGGACATAGATAGAATCTCTGGAATGAAGTCTGAGGGAGAAACAACAAGTTTGGGGAAAGAGTGATAGATAAAAGGAATGTGGCCTTGTTACACAAAGTGCAACCCAGAAAACTGATCCAAAGAGACTCAGAAATCAGACAAAATCAGGTTTCATTTGAATAATGAAACCAAATGAAACTTGTCTCTCATTTTAAGATTTATTATCTTTATTTATATGGGTGGGTAGTAGCTTGAGAGTATAGGTGACCACAGAGACATGAGTTGTCAGATCCCATGGAGCTGGCATTAAAGCTGATTGTTAACCATTGGATATGAATTCAAGAAAACAAATCCAGTTTTTTTGCGGTACAAAAGTACTCTTGACAACATGGTCATCTCTCTATTCCCATTAAGATATCTTTTTAAGAAATCCAATATTAACATGCAGAAAAGAGACCAGGTAGAAGTTAAGAAAGATTAAATTGATGGTAACCTTTAAAAACAATAAAGGACACACAAAGGAGTAAAGGACACTGAGGAACAAAAATATTCTAAGATGAAGTTCTCAAAATGTGAAGCAGGAGACCCAGGAAGAATAGAAATTTTCTGCAAGTAGTTAAAATTGGACATATCCACATTAGGTTCTTTGGTTTCTTAACAAATAGCCAGCTGATCAGGTCAAATAGTAATTTAAAAGAGAAAATGAGTATACGGTGAGATAGTATATGGTGGGGCATGGATCCTGAGTGCTTTCCTTGAGCACTCTTTGCCTGGGATGAATCCTGTGATCTTTTGGATGTCTCTGTGGAGTGCCCCAGATGACCATCAAAATGTTCCCCATGGCCTGTTCCCCTGGCTCTCCTCCAAACATCTGACTCCCAACATACCTATGTACCATTTCAGCCTGTCTATTCCCTGGAAATTCCAGTCTTAAATTTATGTGTGACCTCATTCTCATAAAACAGTGAAAGTGTACTCAATGCATATGCGCTGACCTCTTTTCTATGCCAGTTCTCATGGGTTTCAAACTCTATGAGGTTGCCCAATATGTTGGTCACTACTCCTGAGTAGCCCCTGTGCTTCATGGGGGTCTTACTGGGTCCCATAAGCACTCTGAGTGTTTCTTTTGTTTGTTTGGTTTTATTGTTGTTGTAGTTTTGTTATTGTTTTTGTTTTCTTTGGTTTTTTTTTTGTTTTTGTTTTTGTATTGTTTTTTTTTTTTTTTTTTGTTTTTTTTTTTTGTTTTTAGTCAGGCTTGTCATGGACTAAATCATTTGTGTTTTTTCTCTAGAATAAGTTTAAATGCCAAATGACTTGAAAATACTCTCTATTGTTGATTAATTTTGGTATTTAAGAGAGTTTTTGTGCTAGCTGGATGTCTTAATTAGGGTTCCAATGCTGTGAAAAATCACTATGACTAAGGCAACTCATTAGAAACATTTCATTAGGGCTTTTCAACATTTCATTGCAGTTTCAAAGGTTCAGTCCACTATCATCAAGGAAGTAAACATGCAAGTGGCTGGGAATATGTGGTGGTGGAGAGGAAGCTTAGAGTCTTCTGCATGAAGGGATGGTGTCTTCCACACTGAGCAGAGCTTTAAAGCCTCACAGTTATATGCTTCCTCCAAAGAGGCTACACCTACTCCTATAAGGCCACACCTCCTCGTAGTCCAACTACATTCAGAGTGCCATACTGGTTTCATAGAAACTTGACAAGATCTAGAGTCTTGAAAGAGGAGGAGCCTCAGTTGAGAAAATGCCTCTTTAAGATCAAGCTGTAAGGAATTTTCTTAATTGGTGGGAGAGGACCCAGTTCATTGTGGGTGGTGACACCCTTGTGGTGGTAGTCTTGTGCTCCTCATGGAAGCAAGACTTAAGGAGCACGTCAATAAGCATCACCACTCCATGGCCTATGCATGAGCTTCTGGATCCAAGAACCTGTGTTGTTTCAGTTTCTTTCCCAACTACTTTGATGATGAACAGCAATGTGGAATATAAGCTGAATAAAACTTTTGCTATGGAAATAGCTCTTTGGACATGGTATGTCCTTACAACAATAGAAATTTTAAGTAAGACAATTTCTTAGAGAAACAAAATATCTAATAGTACCACTGTCACTTATCCTATAAGGACAAATAATGTGTAGGTGTTTTATTTTAATTTAAAGGTAAGATATTCTCATGTATATAATGACATGCAATTGTTCTAGTTTGCATCTTTCTCACACTGATGAATACTAACATCAAACATAACTTGGGAATATAAGGGTTATTAGCTTACATGTTACAGACTATTACCAAGGAAGGCAAAACAGGAACTTGAAGCATTACCAGGAAAGAGTGCTTATTGCTTGACCCTATCTTAGTCATTGTTCTATTGCTGTGAAGAGACATCATGGATAAAACAACTATTATGAAACAAAGCATTAACTGAAGGCTTGAATACACTTACAGAAGTTTAGTCCAACATCAAGTTAGTGACCGCAGCACTGGAGCAATAGAACTATTGATCCTTAGACAGAGACAGATATTCTGCCATTACATTGGTTTCTTGAAAACTCAAAGACCACCCTTATTGACACTACCACTTCCTCCAATGAAGCCACATCTTCTCTCATTCCTTCTAATCCTTAAACACACTGCCAATCCCTGGTGACTAAATATCCATATATATGAATCTATAGGGGATATTCTTATTCAAACCACCAAAAATCATGTGGCATGATCAAATATTTTATTTAAATACAGAGTAAAAGCCTCCCTTTTATAAATGACTACTGATGAGCTTACCCACAGTTGCCTACCCTCACACATCGACCATCAAGGAAGAAAATGTCCCATAGACTTACCCAAAAACCAAGTGAATAGAGACAATTCTTCAATTGTTCTCTCTCCTAAGGTGACGCTAGATTGTCAAGTTGAAGATAAAAAAAAATCCCAGCACATTAAGGTTTATCCTGCTCCATAACCCACACAAACATTATTCATCCCAATCTCCTCCTTCTGACTAGGTATAGACCCACTTCCCTCCATGGCAGAAGTGAAGGGTAAGTACCTCCAACAGCAAGAATACTCAATAATAGGTGACAAGTAGTGAATATGTCTTATAGCCTCACAACACCTACATTCTAATGTGTGTTACACTTTCTGGGAGACACTCCAATCTGTCCAACTTCCTGCCAAGTCAGCTTTAACCAGAAAAAATTCTCATCAATTAATCCAATGACTTTTAATTGATTTATTTCTCCTGAGGGAATGGAGTGTTACCCCTTCATGGATGTATTGGTGTCTGATTCATAAGTAATAAAACCCACTACTATTAACAGCTAAATCACAGGTGCTATGACAAATAACAACTCACATGAGAAGCATCACATTTAGTTAAGCCTTTTCAGAAGTTTTATTGGAGTTTTATTTATGTACTATATAAATCCATTGATTTATTTATTTTTAAGTGTGTAATTTAATGATTCTAAACACATCTCACCACTGTCATTTTTCACTCATTTTTCTGGTACTTCATATGATATTGAAATCTACTAAAATACAATAGTGAATTCAGAAAAAAGACCAGTGGTGAGGGTAGCAGCAAAGTTCTTGAGTCTCAAAGACAACAGATACCGTGGCTGAATATTCCAACTACAACAACTAGGTAACATTGGTTCTACACTTAGCATGCCGTTTCTAGAAAAAAAAATTAAAGAATTAAGCCATGTTTCCTCTGAACCTGACATGTTACTATCACAAATGAAAGAAGGATCCATGATCACATGAATATGAAAGGGGCATGAAGCAGCAAAATTGTTCAACTTATTGGCAGCTAGTCAGCATTAACACAAGAAGGGACAAAGACAATAAACAGCTTTGAAGACCTGTCCAAATGACCACGTTCATTTACAAGTTTTTTACCCATTCCATGCACATCCATTGATTGATTAACTCATTGATTAAAGCCCTCAGGTTCCAATCACTTTTCAGAGAGCATATTGTACTACCTATGAACATTGTACTGTGGACCAAAGCCTTCATCAAAGACCCATGACTGACATTTCAAAACAATTTAACCACAGAATTCTTTATTTGAAACAAAGTGATAGGATCCATCTATCTCTTCAAGGATATCTCCGTTTTGTTCAAAAAGAACAAAAATGCAATGCAAGTTCAGGATATTGATCACCTATCCATGCATCTTAAACCCATAGGTTCTAGCCAGAATGTAAGGTCAGAAGTCTAAACTTCACCTATACTACAACTAACTCTGAAGATATCTAGCAATCTCCAGTTCCTTTCTGGTACTTCCCCCACCAAGTCTGCATTCAGGAATATAGTCTAGTGTGAGATAGTGCCAGCAGTTAATTGCAAAATCCCACTCTGAGTTGAGTTGTATGTAAACTCAGACATCTGTAATATAGACACACATGCATATTCACAAATACTCACAGAAAGAGGCAAGAAGTAGAGGAGCTGAATCTTAGAAATCCTCAAGGAAGAGAATGAAAATCTTGTAAGGCACAGAGGTAAGAGAAAAACTGTGTCTTTCTGCACAAAATCAGGCCATTCTGTCTTCCATCACTGAACGGGAAGGCTCACTATCACTTATCACTATCTGATAAGGTATAGACAGTTGATGAAGGATGAATAGTCAGTTTTCATCAAAGGTATTGACTTTGAAGGTGATAGATTGTTCATTCTCTACTGGAAGCCAGATGTCCAAGAGTTTATGGGAAACACAAATGATTTGAATGGGTTGTAACAAACGGGAGAAGACGAGATATGAAGTTGGCAGGAGGAGTTAGGTGGGAATGGGCCAGGTTTTGTTCTGGGAGGAGTTACTAAAAGAATTGGAAAGTAAATTCCATCAAAATATAGTGTATGAAATTCTCAAGGAATTAAGGAAAGTAGTTCTTAATATACCATGTCTGTACTGAACACACACAGACCAATTATATGTCCATCTTCTAAATAACAAATTCTTATACAGCAGTTTCATTACATTGAGGGCAAAAGTAATCCAGAGGTTATTTAAAATAAAGAAGAATCTGGGGAGATGTCCCAGGGGTAAAGCCAAGTGTTTGGTCAAACATTCACCTACAACACCAGTGCTTAGGAATTGGAGTGGCAGAGACAGAAGGATGACTGTGGCTTCCTGAATGTCAGCCTCACTCCTAGCTCAGCAAGAAACCCTGTCACAAGGGGAAAATTAGGGAGTGAAGTAGCAGAAAACAGTATACCCTTCCCTATCCTCTGCACTTACCTGTATATTTCTGTATGCATACACACATCAATATGATTACTGTATAAAAGAGGTTACTTTGCATAAATTATAGGCAAAAGCAATGTTGTTTTAACCTAGAGACCTGAAGACTTTTATATCATTAGGGTCCTGGAGAAACTCTCCAGATATAGAGGATTGATATATCTTCTTCCTGTGCTAAGGAAACCTCAGTTAAGTGTGTGTGTCAGTGACTTTAAACACCTTTCTTCCTCTAGATTCCTATTTATACCACAGAATGGTCTGTAAATAATGAAAAGATGAAAATAAGACTTTTTCAGGGTGTTGCCTTCTTTTAAAATCATATTTATAATATTTTACTAAATCGATGGGAAATCTTCTGCTCCAAGGAACAATGGATTCAATCCTGTTGACTTCTGTTTTATCCCATTATGAATAGGAATTAATTATACATCAACATTTCTCACGATTTGAACTAAATCAGGAATAAGGGATATGTTTCCATGAAAATAAGTAATGCCAATATGGTTAATCAAGTAGAAATGTGTGTGTGGGTGTGGGGTGGGGTTAGGACGCCTTTGGATTATTTGAGAATGATGGCTGATCAGAAATATGTTATGCAAATAACCCTAAACTGTGAGAAATGAAAAGTAATGATATAAACTATACTACCAAGTGTCATGGCCACTTATTAGTTGATTTCATTTTCTTTTTCATTCCTTTATTCTTTTGAATAAATGTGTGCCACAGATGATCACACGTTCAAATGTGTTAGTTTTCCAGGTGATGGGCTGTTTAGAATGAATTAGAATTTGTTTTATTATTAAAGGAGACTTGTCACAGAGCCTTGAAATATCAAAAACCCATCAGGCTCTCTCTCTCTCTCTCTCTCTCTCTCTCTCTCTCTCTCTCTCTCTCTCTCTCTCTCTCTCTCCCTCTTTCATTACTCTCTGCCATCTCCATCATAAGTTGTTGGCTCTCAACTACTGCTCTACATCTTTTGCCTCTGTGTTGCCATGGTGTCTACCATGATATCCTGGACTTGCCCTCTGGAACTCTAAGACCACAATTAAATGTTTCCTCTTATAAGTTGGTTTGGTCTTGATGTCTCTCACAGCAAGAGAACAGTAACCAAGACATACATACTCCTGTTTATTTTTTGAAACATTCTTTATTTCTTTCATTAAAGTTACCTTTAATGAAAGGTCCATTGAACAGTTTTAAGAATAATGTTAATGGGCCCATATAAATAGTGCCAATAGGTGTGGCACTCTCAGGAGGTGTGGAATAGTTTCATGAGGTGTGACATTGGTGGAGTAGTTGGGACACTGATGGAGATGTGTCTTTGTTGAGTTGGTGTGATCTTGTTGGAAGAAATGTAACAATTTGGTGGTAGGCTTGGATGTCTGCTGTCCTTAAGCAATCTCCAGTTTGACACAGTCTCCATCTGCTTCCTGTATATCAAGACCTAAAACTCATCTCCTTCTCCAACACTGTCTGTCTGAAGGCAACCATGTTTCCAGCCATGAAAATAATGGAGTAAACATCTGAAAAGAAGTTACAAAGTGTTCAAAATTTACTATGATCCTGGTGACACTTCATGTCAATAGAACCCATACTAATACTCACATAAACACTCAAAAACACATTTGATGTTGAGTGGGAACAGACTTTAATGCCCTCTTCCTACTGCCAGGAAGCTATTCATTTCCAAGCAGCTATCAGATGAAGATGTAGAACTCTCAGCTCCAAATGAACCATGCCTGCCTGGATCCTGACATATTCTTAACTTGATGATAATGGACTGAAATTCTGAACCTGTAAGCCAGCCCCAATTAAATGGTTTTCTAATAAAACATGCATTGATAAGTGTGTCTGTTTACAGCAATAAAATCCTAACACACACATGTACATATTCACCTAGATATACTGAGTCACAGACATACACACATGGAAATATTCACACAAACACACACACACACACACACACACACACACACACACACACACAAACACATTCATTTACAGGGACTTTAGATTCAGCCAGTACCCATGCAATTTAATTGGGGTGTCGAATACAGGTGTTTGTGGAACATGACTATTGCTCTTTCTTTTAGGAATTATGTGGACAAAATCTGCACACTCACTTCATTCCTCCTCAACATCAGAAATCTCAATTTAAAGAAAGTGAGATAATGAGAAGTAGTTTTAGATACCTCTTTTTTTTTTTTTCATTTGAGTAGCTTCGACTTCAAATCACCAAGGAAAAATAAACATAACAGGAAAGAAATTCATATTAAAATGCCCTTGAAAAGCTCATAATACATTCTCCATAATGAATATAAACTTTTATTTAGAATTCCCAAGGAAATGAGACTTTTGAAAAATCCTTAATTTCAGATAGGCTTTGGTATTTCATTTCCCTGCAAAGGAAAACCAATGTAAAAAGACAGAATCTAGATTGCATTGTGCACAAGTTGAATCAGAAACATTTGATATTGTGCATTCAGGGACTCACCACATTTTTACAAATATATATATATATATATATATATATTGGGGGGGTGAAAGGAGACATCTGGAGAACAATAAGACCCTCATTAGCATTTAACATTCCTGAAGTCAAGTAATAACCTCTAACAACATCAATAACAACAACAACAAAAACAACAACAAGAATAGATGTTCATTAGAAAGAATTTTTTTTTAATAACCTTCCATTAGCCTCAGAAAGAGGGGGCATGATCCATCTGCAACACTTTATAGATACTTATTACAATTACCACTAAAGTTTTTAAAATAATATGGATTTTTAAAAATGATATTGAATTAAAATAGATTTTTTTAGCTGTTAAAAGGGGGAAAATGTGTTCTAGAATGAAATAAAGAGTGTAAGAACTAATTGATTTTTTTTAATAAAGAACATCCTTATAACTCATGTGTCAGTAAGTATCAGAATTATAATGCAGTTGATTTTCTCATTGTAGAATAATTTTAATGTGTTTGAATATTTCCACTTGCAAGAATGGATCTCAGAATTTTCACAAGACAAGAAGAAGTCACCAAGTAGTTTCTCGCTTTTGTTTCAAAAGTCTTCGTTCCTTTTCTGCAGAGTCCCAGACATTCCAGGGAAGGGTTTGAAACATCCAACAACTTCTGAGACCATAACCTCAGAGGGAAGCTACCTTTCTCAGTAAATGGAACTAGGAAAGCTGAAAAGATTCATCCAATCGCTTTAGAACAAAAGTGGCAGCTGGTTCACAGAACAAGGTATCATTTAGCAACTCAGCCAAGAAATAAGAGGATTTGAAATGATAATAACACAGAGTAATAAAAACCACTATGCAATTGTAATTTAATCGCATATATATACTTTGGACAGAGAAAGCAATCAAATCTTGGGATCTCTCTGCTCAGCACAATGAAACTCTGGGTCATGCTGCAGATGTCCCAAGTTTATGGCTCATCACAGATACTGGAAGTCTCTGGGAAACTAGAACTACATCATGTAAGTGCTGTGAGTCCAAAGACATGACTTCATAAATTGTTCAAGTCCTCATCTTGCTTGGAAAAAAAATCACAAAGCACCAGAAGTAATAAGAAGTTCATGGTATCAATGTCAACAGGTAAGCACTACTAACAAATATCTGTTAAGCATTGGATTGTTACCAACACAAATGAGGAGATGATTTTTAAATTTAAATGCAGTTACATTTTAATAATTCGTAGTAATGTTAAGTGTCCAGTGTGAAACTGTGGGTTTAGGGGAAGTTGATGAAGTGAGAGAGAATATGGCCAGCAGAAGGTTCTGTGCTCTGTGAAGGCTGACATGGGAGGAGTGAAGGATAATTACCATGCATCCCTGGTTGTGCATCTGGTTGTGTAAATCCACTGACACTACACGGATGGGGGTGAACTAGGGGAAGACAATGGTACCAGATTCTTAGTCTCTGGCATCCCATATAGGGCCTTAAAAAAACATAGACAGTCTAATGTTTTAGAGCTTTATTTTAGACAGCAGTGAGAAAAACAAAGGGTAAAAAGATTGTTAGACTTGCCATGGCCAAAAGGAGAGATGGGGAAAGACATAGAAGGAAGGACAGAAAGCAAGTTAGAGAGTAAGAAAGGTGAACACTTAGAGAAAGAGGTAAAAGTTTACAAAGAGTAAGGATTGTAAAAGTTAGAGAGAGAGAGAGAGAGAGAGAGAGAGAGAGAGAGAGAGAGAGAGAGAGAGAGAGAGAGAGTGAGAGACTGATGTAGGGCTAAGTAGCCTCTCATATATTGGGCTTGTTATCTTGCTGTTGCTAGGTAACTAGAAGTTATCTAACCCGAAGATCAGAACCTTTGGTCATTTTGTATGTGACTGCTAGCCATTAGCCACTGCTGGGCGGGAGTGCTTGTGGGTTTGGTAACTTTACCAGGAGCCAGGGTTTCAGAAACACTGAGTAAATGCCTTCCTTCCCATGTAGGTGAAAATTACGACCCATTAGGCTTCATCAGGTTTAAGGACTTCAGCATGACTGGAGACCAGGCATTTTGTACATAGCACAATGCCCCAAGCTCAATGATCAAATTTAACTCTAGCCCCTAGATTTTGTGGTTTCTCAGGCAGAACACCAGGAAAGAGGATGTGAGTTTGAAACTCTGGACACTCCCACCATAAGAAATCAAGGCATGGAGGTGGGGTGGGGTAAAATGATCTTAGAAGAAATCTGTAAAACAGTGAAAGGACAATTGAAAAGACATATGGAAAAGACCAGTAACAGGGGATGCCTCAGGAGACCATCCTTGTTTTCATAGCTTGGCAAGACAAAATTCAAATGACCAGTAGTACTGGAGGAGAGTCTGTGAATGGATCAGGGAGGGTAGGGTAAGGGTAGGAGGGAGTCAGGGAGGGTGAGATAGAGAAAAATGTAGAAGAAGAAAAAGAAAGTGAAGGAGAAGAATATGGAGAGGAAGAGAGAAGAAGGAAAGGAAGAGGAATGGGTGGAGCAGAACGACAAGGAGAAGGAGAAGGAAGAAGAACAAAAGAAGAGGAAGAGCAAAAAGAAGGAGGAGGACTTGGAGAAGTAGAAAAGGAGAAGGTTAAATAAGGAGGAGAGAAGGAGAGAAGGAGAATAAGAGAAGGAGGAAGAGAAGGAGAAGTCAAAGGCATAGAAGAAGAAGAAGAAAAAGAAGAAGAAGAAGAAGAAGAAGAAGAAGAAGAAGAAGAAGAAGAAGAAGAAGAAGAAGAAGAAGAAGAAGAAGAAGAAGAAGAATGAGGAGTAGAAGGAGACCAAAGACAATATCAAGAAGAACAAGAAGAACAAGAACAAGAACAAAGAAGGAAGAAGAATAAGGAAGAAGAATAAGGAAGAAGAAGAAGAAGAAGAAGAAGAAGAAGAAGAAGAAGAAGAAGAAGAAGAAGAAGAAGAAGAAGAAGAAGAAGAAGAAGAAGAAGAAGAAGAAGAAGAAGAAGAAGAAGAAGAAAGAAACAGGAGTAGGAGGAGAAGGCGAAGGAGAAAAGAATAAGGAGGAGAAGGATAAGGCAAAGAAGGAAAAACAATAGAAGAAGAAGGTAAGCAAGGAGAAGAAATGAGTTTAGATGTGAGGCATAGATAGACAGACAGAGACAGAAAGACAGAGAAACTTAGACATACAGAGTGAGACATGCACATAAACATTCACACAGAGACACACAAGTAGGCACAGAGACAGAGAAAAATACACATAGAAAGAGAGACATGCACAGAGACATTCACAGAGTTACACACATTCACACAACTTAATTAAGAAGTATTTAGAAAAATATATCTATGAAATCACGAGGATATTAAGTACTAAATTATGTGAGCAATGAGGAGGAATGAGATCCAAAATAAATTTTGCAAGTCCTCCAACATTCTCCATGCTTCCACACAGCTTAAGCTGTGGGAGTATCAGTTATAGGGCTGTAACTTTTGTTTTCTTCATTTATAATTTACTGTGAATCTCCTTTCTCCACCATTCAATATGGTCAGTAGTTTCCATGTGGAAGGACTTTCCAAAGCATGGCATCTAGTGACAAAGAGAAAACAATTTAAAAAAAGAGTCTCTATGCTAGAGCCAACTGTACAAACAATTCGTAGTTATTCTCTAAATGCAGGGCTCAAAGAACACAGAGGCTCCTCTAGCTGCTACACAGATCTTAAGTATGGCCCCACAGCATCACTGGGAACCTATTGACAATTCTCACTCAGGTCATAAAACTATGGAGCATTCCAATTTCTTGAGTTCCAGAAAAAAAGCCATTTGGAAGCTTATCTCCATAAAAGTAAAGATTGCACTGAAATTTATGAAATGTGAGAATAATTTTAAACGTGAAAAATCATTCCACACACACACATTAAAAAAATACATGTAGGCAAAATTGACAGCAATCTATTTGACACAACACCCACCCACACACCCACACACACACACACACAGAGAGAGAGAGAGAGAGGGTGAGAGAGAGAGAGAGAGAGAGAGAGGAAGGGAAGGAGGGAAGGAAAGAAGGAAGGAAGGAGGGGAGAGGGGTATGGGTAGGGGAAGAGGTGGAGAGACAGATGTACACTTACAATAATTATTTTTAAGTTAAGTTGTCAAAACTCCTGACACAATGAATGTACAAGAAGAGATGTATATGGCAAAAACTCACCAGGGAAAGACTGGCATGATAAGGACAGCATAGTAGGAAACAACAAGTTCATCTGTGGCATTAAGAGCCTGAATGGGCCCTTCTCACATTTGGTTGGATTTAGAAGCCAAGATTTAGGTCAGAACTAGCCAGTTCCCTCCTTCTTGCGCCAGTGACCTCCTTCTGCTAGGGCACAGTCACAAAGGTTCCACAACCTTTCTAGAGAGTTTTTCCAGTTTGAGACAACTGAGAATGTGGGAGAAATCCCTCCCACCCCACAATCTTAATTAAACTAAGCCAGGCAAGTGCAAAACATTTTGAAAACAGTTTAATTTCAATTTTGAAAAGAGAACAGAGAGCTCTACTTTGAAATGGACTAAATTAGTCTTTAGGTTCCATTGTGCACACTAAATGAAATACAATATAAAAGATTCCGTTTTCTATGTAGCAAATGGGGCTGAAAAGAACACACTTATGGAGATAAAATGCAAAAAAAACTGGGATATATAGTAACAATTCAAACTGACAGTGTGAAAAACAATCTATTTACTTAACTGTCCTGTTGACCACAGTGTCATTCATCATTGTGTTAGGGGATACAATCTAGTGATTAATCATCAGGGTTTGACAGTAAAATCCTTAGGCTCAATACACCAGACATTAGCTGGAAAATGATTTACAAGCATGTAATGCCCTTTGGTGTCTTCTCTGTGAATCTGTTGTATGGATGCCCTGTTGTTGGTTGTTTTAATTGTTGGTGTTGTTTTAAAATAAAAATATTGATTGCAAAAGCAAGTGACAGGTGCCCAATAGGTCTTTGCATCCTCTCTTTCTCCTTCCCATAACTTTTTAATTTTCCCAATCCCCATATTCATTCAAAAATTCAGAAGTTCAAAAAATACAGAAACTCATTTGTCATCTTTACTTTGTCTTTGCATGCTGGTTGCAATCATCTTGTAAGCATTAAAATCAGGCTAACATACTGCGTATGTTCTACAGGGTTTCATTGATGTGAAGAGACATCATGACTCAGGAAAGAAACTCTTATAGGGAAAATTTAATTGAGGTTGTCTTACAGTTTCAGAGGGTCAGTACATTTTGATCTTGGTAGGAAGCATGGCAGCATCCAGGTAGAGGAGGTGCTGGGGAAGGAACTGATTGGTCTATATCTTAGTCTGAAGGCAACCAGGTGGAATCTTGTGGCCATAGGTAGCAAAGAAGAGGATCGATTTTTGTCACTGGGTAGAGATTGTGCACTACATAAAAGCAAGCCTACACAATGATGCACTTCCTAAAACAAGCCAACACCTTGTAATAGTGCCACATCCCATGGGCAAAAGATATTCTAATCAACACACTGCATCATAGGAAAGTGGCAGAGAGACATAAAGAAAGATACTGCATGATTGCATTCCTCTAGTCACAGGTGCTACATATCTACATGCTTATATGCACACACATGTGCACACACACACACACACACACACACACACACATATCCTATCTGATATGTATGTCCATCCAAATTTATTTGTCTATTTATTTAATTACTTACTTATTTACTTTGTTTTAAATTTGTTTGTGAAGAACTTTCTACATACATGTAAATGAGTTTGAGCAAATCCATCACTATCTTCTCCTCCTTGAAATGTTCCCCACTTCTCCTGTATCACTCTTATCCTTAAGTCCATGTGCATTTTTATATAGATAGCTGAGTCCATTTAGTCCTGACTACATATGTGTGGGTAGGGACAAATATATACTGGAACACGGACAACCTTTCACTAGCCAAATCCATGAAGAAAACTGGCCCTCTCACCTGAAGCCATTAATTTCCAATAACTCCTTTGTTGGGGGTGAAAGTTTCTGAGTCTCCCCAATGTATTCTTAGATTTGTCTGTGAAAATTTTGTTGATGGAAACTTAGCCACGGTGAGTAACACACAAACACACACACACACACACACACACACACACACACACACACACACACACATACACACCAAATTTTAAAACCAGAGGATTGTTTAAAAGTTTACACAACGTCCAAAATTCAATTCATTTTTGTTGAAACATTTGAATTCCATACGAGATCTTAATACTATCTGTATAAAATTAGATTATAACAATGAATATTTTAAAATTCAGTGGATCTTTATGTGTTAAATAGCACCTACTGAACAAAATCCGTTAGTGCCAAAACACTGATGGCTGCACAAAAAAAAAGTGTAAATCGGTGTCCAAAGGTAAGAATCCACAAGGTAAGGGGGTTGTCAGAGATTAAGGGCATGCAGGATAGTGTATGGAAGCTCTGTAGACCAAAACAGGTATACCGTTAGCAAATAGCCTGGAAAATCTGCCATTCATTCCTTCACAATCTTATACTAGGGAAAATTCAGGTGTAATTACCCTCAAAAGTGGGAGTAAGAAAACGTTAATATACTCCAGGTCTCTTGACTACTAAAAGGAGTGTGGACTGATATCTACAGTGTGAAAGAATTTAGAAATGGCAATGTCCGTTTTTATCTTTTCTGTGACAAAACTTTGTTATTGAGGGGCTGGAGAGATGGCTCAGAACCCTTTGCACCCTCCCATCTGTCTCTAAGTCTGGGAGATCTGACTTCTTCTTCTGGCCATTCCAGGTACTGCAGCCATGTGGCATACACAAAACCTACTTTATATATTTTAAATGAGATATTTAGTTGTTATTAGTGCCCCAAATTTTGAGACTCTCTTATAAACATCATCTGTCAATTAAATAATGTGTATGACAAATGAGCTGAGGAAGAAAATATGAGGTGAGACTTTTCAAAAAGAGAGTATTCTATGAAATATTAGGAGAATAAACAGATTCAGGGACAGATGCTGGCACATATGCTAAGGGAGATATTTAGGAAGATGCTAAGTAAATAGATAAAGGGGTAACTAAAAATGTACAAAACATAAAATATTTTGAATGTGTTAAATACGTTATTCTGGGAATAAGCCACAGTTTGTGGCCCAGGCATTTGTTAATAAGTAGTCTAAGACAAAACTGTCTTTTTTTTTTCCTTACAAATTTTATTTTCTCCTCATTATTGTCATACAAATTTGTAAGATGCTAACATATGGACATCATGAGTAGGGAATACAGGAAATTGCGAGTATCCTAGAGAATTCTAAAATAAATGTGTTTTTTTAATTTGAAGTTGGTAGAGGTTTTTGTTTTTTTTTAATTTACATTTTTAAGTTTCAGTATATTCTAAAATATATGTGCTTATATGCACTGTAGAAAATATCTATGTGATGTAAGGAGACATTAATCAAATCTACTAAATTGCTTTCTGGAATTCAGTTAGCTTTAGACACTGACAGCTGTGATGATTTAAGATAGGCAGCAGAGTGCTCACAGTATCACTAAGAGATGAACATTAGCTTGTTGTCATATTCACCCACACTCACACATACATAAACACACACAAACACACACACACACATAAACACACACAACACTCACACAAACACACACGCACTCACACACCCACACACACACACACACAAACGCACACCAGCCATTGGAACACAAACCCCAGTAGTGACTCCCGTGACAGTTCTAAATATTTAGACACAGTCCCTAGTCAAAAAGTTCATGGAAACTAAGTCTTCAGGAACCATCCTGGAAAAAATGCATCAAACTTGTCCTTACATTAGTAAGTGATTGAATCTTTGTGACTTCTTTCAATGTTGTTTTATTATAAGTGCCTCCAAGTAATGACTTGGCAAATATCTAAGCAATATCCAACTTTGTTCCCTGTCCTTCACCAATATTCTAGGTAGTCCTTGAGCGGATCCTGGGCTTGGAATTCAGTAAGAATGTTACCTGTAACAACCAGAGTTACCTCTAGTATTATAAGAGAGATTGTGACAGCCATTGCTATATACTACATAGAGTTAGAAATCTCAGGACAACTTTAGGAAAGTATGTTTAGAATATTTGTTATACTTATGCATGGCAGGCTACATTAGTTGTTAGTAGAAAGATTCCCCCATACAATCCCTCTCATATACAGGAATTTACAATGGTTTAGGAAATAACTTGTGCTGTGGTTTGAGGGGGAACAACAGTTTTGAATTATTCATGAGAAGATTAGCTAGAAAGAAACTCCCTAATTAGAACCATGGCTTGAGTGTGAAATCCATTTGCATGGTGTGATCATAAAGTGTTCAAACCTAGCTTCAAAGAATATAGCTGACTTTAGAGAAGAATTCATTTCTGTTATTTTATTGCTCAGTCCCTGCCAGTCATTATGTTTTTATTGCTCTATTTTGGACATGAGTCTTTAAGAATTCAGTAACCTCATTTACCTGGCTGATTTGAAAACCAACTTCCCTATTTGTTTCTATATTAATAATCTGATGATTTCTTTGAGAAATTACATTCAGATACAGCACCCCCTCTGTGTTTGTATCTGATTGACACTTAAATGTCAGCTTCCTGCCCACCTATACCAGGACAACGATTTCTCCCAGAGATTGAGGAGGGCTGATTGAGGCCAGTCTGCAGCAGGCCATCCATTAAAAGCAGTACCTAAGCTTTGGTTGTGGCTTCAAGAATCTGCAACAGTGGCATTGGCTTTTGTTATTTCTTATTTTAGCCATTCTGTCTAGTCTTCCCTATTCCAGAACTTTTTTCTTTTCTGCATGTGTTTATGTGTGTGTGTGTGTGTGTGTGTGTGTGTGTGTGTGTTTAAGAGATACCATGCGTGTTGGCAATTATAAGAGAAAGAACAGTATATATGAAGGTTTTTCCTCTACATGTGCATGCAGACACTTGTTGAAGCCCAAAGTGGATTCAGGAAATGACCCTAATGTGTTGTCTATCTTTTCACGGAGGCAAGGTCTCTCAATTAGAGGAAAAGCTTCTTGGTATGGGTCATCTTTCTAGACAGGTTTCTCTGGGCATCCTTCCCCTGCATTCTGTGATCCTCTAATAGATGATTTCTACATCCACAGGGCATTTATGTTAGTTTTGTAGGGAGCAAGTGATTAACTGCTAGGCTTTCAGTCTAGCCCCTTCCAAAACTCTCTGTTGCAACTCTTTGTCACATTTTCTTTTTAGATGTATCAAGCATGCTTCACAAACGGAAACTGTATGAATTTGGTGTATGAGGCATGGGGTTCTGAAGAAAAGAAATATTGTAAAAATGATTCTTTTTTTCTTTCTTTCAATATTACATTAGATATTTTCTTCATTTACGTTTTAAAATCAAGACCATCCATCATCTCATCACCCCATTCTATTTCTCTATGTCTCTGTCTCTGTCCATATCCACTCTGTCTCTGTCACTCTAAGATCTATTCCCTTGACATATTCCATATACAGAGAACACCACTGACAATTATTTTCAGTTCACTGTTGCCAGGCTCCAAGGTAAGTTCATTTTTTACCTGTACATTGTTGTACATTCTAGAGAGTCTATTTCTCAAATAGAAAACTAAATACATTTGTTATCCTGTTAAAACCCTCTAAATGGATACTTATTGTCCTGAGGGTAAGTTGAAAAGTCTTTCTGATGATAGTTGGATGCTATTCCAGAAAGACAAAATGTTGTGTTCTACCATCCTGAATCTGAGAATACATTGGTTTAATTTCTGGAATTTAAGAGAAAACAGGATTAACAAGACAATGAGAATATAAATCTTCCCATTTCATACTTAGAGACACATAGGTTATGGAACTGCTGAACTCAAGGTTTCATGTGTGGTATGCAAGAGGGTTTCCTGGCTTCATATGAGTGGAGTGTCTGTTCCCAATTGTGAGGTCACACCATGAACATCCACATATGTTCAGATATGAGTAGAATGTCCTCACCGTTTGGTCTCTCAGAGTGTATTACACCCACCATTTTGACGAGTTTGAATAGCCAGTACACTATTGGGATATCTACCTGTTCCCACCCACAGTGTTGCAGACATGAATAGAAATGCCTGGAATTTTACAGAGGTGCCAAGAATATATTCTCTCCATGGAGCCTTCTTTCCAGTGCCCAGCAGGTTATTGTTCTTTTAAACCAATGCCCATATCAGTAGAGAAATGAAAAAGACATTACCCTGATATTCTACTTTACATCCATGTTACAACAAATAACTGAAATTTAAATAGAAATTTAATGTATATCTAACTGAATCCAGATTATATTCTAATGAAAGGTATAATTGGTGTGGATCTAGATAAAATTATGTTGGGAGATTTTCCCAGATAAAAACTATGTTAGGAGATTTTGGCCTTTTATATGGAGAACAATCCATATTTTGGGTAGATTAGGAGAACAAATGTATGTAAATTAATGGAACAAAAGAAAAACTCTGTTCCACTGTATTTCTTTGTAAAATGAACTTCAAAATCATGGAATTTCAGTTATATGTGTGTGTGTATTTTTTAGTTATATTTTTGAGTGTGCTGTTATGTGAACATGTGAGTTTTCTTGGATTATGATTAAAGAATTAGAGTATATGGGGCGTGGTTACTTGGCAGTATTCTTTTTTATTTATTAATTCATTCATTCATTGAACCCTGTCCACCCTCCTACTGTTCCACATGCCATATCGACTGGCCATCCCCTGTCTCCAAGAGCATGTACCCATTCCATCTGATTTCTAAACACCCTGGGGTCTCTAGGTTCTTGAGAATCATTGCATCATTTCTGATTGAACAGAGACCAAGAATTTTTTTTTCTGTGTATGTTTTGGGGACCTTCTAACTATAGTTGGTGTAAGCTGCCATTTTGGTTGTCTAGCATTTGGGAGAATTCTGGGTCCATATTAATGGAGACATCTAGTCCTCCTACAGGGTTGATCTCCTCCTCAGTCTCCTTCAGTTTTTCTCCAATTAAACCAATGGTTCAACATATTCTGTCCGTTGGTTGGTTGCATACAACTTCATCTGATTGTTTCACCTACTTGTTAGTTCTTAAGAAGTACAGTCATGGTAGTATTAATATTACAAATGTGTGAATTCAGAAAACTGCAGAGGTTGCTTACTGCAAGAAGGTATTCTGCAAAAGCAATAGATGATAAAAGTACTGAAATATCTATCAGTGCTCTACAATATTATATTCTAGGTGATGAAATTTCTCTTTCGCTCTGTCTCTGTGTCTCTGTGTCTCTGTCTCTATCTCTATGTCTGTCTGTCTGTTTGTCTCTCTCTCTCTCTCTCTCTCTCTCTCTCTCAATTTCTACTTCTCTAATACTTATTATGAATTATGATTCTTTTATCTTATTCCCTCCAATGGGAATGATATTGGAATGGCATCTGTAACATTCATTCACATTCCTACACAATTTGTGCTTTCTATTAACAATCAACTAATATCAAAGTCACACATTCACTCAGATTACAAAATAAGATATCTGAGCTCATGTAAAGTGATATTCTGAATCAGAGTAGGGGAAGGGCACTTCCAATGTGTAGTTTCACTCAAGAGCATGGCTTTTAAGAACTGGTCAATTGGAAGAAGATGAGACAATGTATAGAAGAGGGTGTTTCTTTTGGTTTAGTTTGGTTTAGCTTTGTTTCTTTAGGTTACCCACAGTCATTTTAAGAAACATTGAGAAACACTGTTTATTACCTATATCTTGAACTGAATGTGAATAGGTCCCTTAGAACCAACGTTATATTTCTCAGTTACAATATGCAATATATTTTTGATATTATTTTGATTCATTATCTAGTACATACACTACAACAAGTTTAAGACATGTACCTCATTAGGAACTAGCAGGTGAAGGATTCAGCTGCAGATATTTGCAACCAACTAATGGACTGGAGCATCTGACGCTTGTTGTTGAATTAACAAAATTTAAAAAATGTTAAAAACAAGGGTATCCCTCTAGGAAGACCCACAGTCTCATTTAAACTGTTCAACCATGAAGTCTGAAACTCTGACCCTTCAAAGATACAGAATTCACCTGCTCATATGAGGCCTCCAATACACATACAGAAGAGGACTGCTGGGAGAACTCTACAAGTCCCCTTTCCCAACTGGAGGGCATTTCATCTAAGGTCACTCCCTTTGAGTCCTGGGAGTCTCTCAGCTCCCAGGTCTCTGGTACATTCTAGAGGGTTTTCTCACCTCCTACCTCACAAAGTTGCCTGTTTCCATTCTTTTTGCTGATCTTCATCAATGCACTCCTGTTTCACAACCCCCCACAGTACTTGATCAAGTTCATCTCTTCCCCTCCGTGTGTGGTTTCTCACCCAGGTCTCTCCCTCCCCCTTCTTGTAGTAATTGTTTAACCTTCTTAACATTTCTAATTATTTTTATCATAAAGATAATTGAATTTTTTGATTCATTATCTTATAAACTTCCCAATGCACTAGATACAATTATCGAAGGTACATTTGTTTGATTTTATTTCACTTTATTTTAGTGTTGAGGTAGGCACTTAGTATGTTATGTATTCCCTAGGAAGTGATAGAGTGTTGCGGTTCAGCATTCCGTGTTGGTGCTAATACAGGTATGTTTAAACATACCTGGCTTTAATTGTTCTTCGGAAAATAGACCCAAAAAAACTCCTATAACCACAATAAAATTTCCACAGGCAGTTCTGAGAGATGGAAATATTTCCTGTTCACTTATAAAATTCATTGAAAGAAAGTATATTTGTTTCTTGAACCAAAATAAACTGCTACCTGAGAGGAAGGATAAAATGACTGATTGGCCCCTTTCTCTTTCCCAGGACCAGCCCCTACTCTCTGTTCCCATTGTACTTGATGCTCCAGTACAGTGGAATTCCAGGACAAAGAAATGGGAGTGAGTGGGTAGGGGATCAGGGCAGGGGGAAGGGAGGGGAAAGGCTAAAGGTGACTGTTATGATAGCATTTGAAATGTAAATGGAGAAAATAACTACTAAAATTAAAAAAAAAAATTAAAAAAACATAAGTGTATTTACATATGTGCACAGGGATATGTGGCTAACAACCACATAATATAAAATTATCATTCCTTTCCAGGACTGTCTTTTTTGTTTGATTGTTTGTTTTTTGTTTTGTTTGTTTGTTTTGTATTGTTTGTTTTTTATTATAAGTATTTTTTTTTTTGTATATCTATTAGTCCTGGAAATTACTTTGTAAACTAGACTGGTCTGAATTTGAGATCTGCCTACTTCTCCCTCCAAAAACTTCGAAATATGTGTGTGCCCCCACCACGTGGCTTCAAAATTATTTTAGACTTAGTGGAGAAGGTCCATTATTTTTTCTTGTTAGGATATTTTAAAATCATCAAGATGTCATTTTTCCTTAATATATTTATAAGATTAAATCCATTCCTATAAAAATATGTCAGATATTTTTGGAGACAGGCAAGTTTGCAAGAAGCATCATTTAAAAATACTTCTGGAGCCAGTGCCTTGAGCAGGCCATGCATGCAAACTCTGAAGGCAGCCCCACAACACCGAGAGGCTGCTTCAATCCAAGGTACTCCAACATTCAAAGGATCAGATAATCAGACAGGAGGAAGAACATCTGTCATCAACACATGGAGTAGCTGGAATCAGAAGGATCCAGGCATGCAGGAACTGTGCCGGACAAGTGGCATGGGTTATTTCTATTCTGTCTTGGCCAAGGCCCTGAACAGTCCTTGGAAGAAAACTCAGCAGCCAGCCCCATAACACCCAGAGTTCTAACATGGCCAGGTGCAGAGGATCTCAGGATCCCAGGATCTTGGTCCCACCAGGATTTCATGGTCCCAAAGGCAACTTGACTCCCAGAAGATCAGACAGACCAAGGATATCTACCTTTTCTATAAACTTCTTTATCACCTGTGAATACAGCCGCAAACCTAGTTACATTTTTTTCAAGGCTTCTATCTCGTCAATTTTCTCTTTCCTCAGCCTCTCTCTTTTTTATTTGTCTTTTTTCTTTTTCAGTCTCAATCTCTTTTTAAAATATTTTATTAGGTATTTTTTTCATCTAAATTTCCAACACTATCCCAAAAGTCTCGCATACCCTCCCCCTCCCCCACTCCCTTACCCACTCACTACCACTTTTTGACACTGGCGTTCCCCTGTACTGGGGCATAATTAGTGTGCATGCCCAATCGGGCTCTCTTTCCAGGGATGGCCTACTAGGCAATCTTTTGATACATATGCAGCTACAGTCAAGAGCTTTGGGGTACTGGTTAGTTCATAATGTTTTTTTACCTAGAGGATTGCAGATCCCTTTAGCTGCTTGGATATTTTCTCTAGCTCCTCCATTGGGGCCATGTGATCCATCTAATAGATTACTGTGAGCATCCACTTCTTTGCTAGGCCCCGTTATAATCTCACAAGAGACAGCTATATCAGGGTCCACTCAGCAAAACCTTGCAAGTGTATGGAGTGGTGTCAGTGTTTGGAGACTGATTAGTGGATGGATCCCTGCATATGGCAATCTCTAGAAGGTCCATCCTTTTGTCTATGCTCCAAACTTTGTCTCTGTAACTACTCCCATGGGTGTTTTGTTTCCAATTCTAAGAAGGGGCAAGTGTCCACACTTTGGTTTTCGTTCTTCTTGAGTTTCATGTATTTGGCAAATTGTGTCTTATACCTTGGGGTTATTCTAGGTTTCAGGGCTAATATCCACTTATTAGTGAGTACATATCATTAGCATTCTTTTGTGATTGAGTTACCTCACTCAGGATGATGCTCTCCAGGTCCAACCATTTGCCTATAAATTTCATAAACTCATTCTTTTCAATAGCTGTACTATTAGTAGTAGTACTCCATTGTGTAAATGTACCACAATTTTGTAAACATTTTCTGTTGACAGGCATCTGGATTCTTTCCAGCTTCTGGCTACTATAAATAAGGCTGCTCTGAACATAGTGGAGCATGTGTCTTACAAGTTGGAACAGCTTCTGGATATATGCCCAGGACAGGTATTGTGTGAGCCTATGGTAGTACAATTTCCAATTTTCTGATTTCCAGAGTTGATTTAAAACTTGCAATTCCAACAACAATGGAGGAGTTTTCTGCTTTCTCCACATCCTTGCCAGCATCTGCTGTCATCTGAATATTTGATCTTAGCCATTCTGTCTGGTGTGAGATGGAATCTCAGGGTTGTTTTGATTTACATTTCACTGCTGATTAAGGATGGTGAACATTGTTTCAGGTGCTTCTTAGCCATTTGGTATTCCTCAGGTGAGAATTCTTTCTTTAGCTCTGAGCCCCATTTTTAAATGGAGTTATTTGATTTTCTGGAGTCCACCTTCTGAGTTCTTTATATATATTTGATATTACTCCCCTATCTAATTTAGGATAGTGAAAGATCCTTTCACAATCTGTTGGTGACCTTTTTGTCTTATTGAAGGTGTCTTTTGCCTTACAAAAGATTTGCAGGTTTATGAGGTCCCAGTTGTCAATTCTAAATCTTACAATACAAGCCATTTGTCTTTTATTCAGGAATTTTCCCCTGTTCCCATATCTTTGAGGCTTTTCCTCATTTTCTCCTCTACAAGTTTCAGTATGATTTTATGTGGAGCTCCTTGATCCACTTACATTTGACCTTAGTACAAGGAGATAGGAATGGATTGATTCACATTCTTCTACAAGATAACCACCAATTGTACCAGCACCATTTGTTGAAAATGCAGTCTTTTTTCCACTAGATGGTTTTAGCTCCCGTGTAGATGATCAATTGACAATAGGTGTGTTGGATCATTTCTGGGTTTTCAATCATATTTCATTGGTCTACTTGTCTGTCACTATATCAGTACCATGCAGTTTTTATCACAATTGCTTTGTAGTATAGGTTTGGGTCAGGTATGGTGATTGCACCAGAGGTTCTTTTATCCATGAGAAGAGTTTTTGCTATCCTAGGTTTTGTTTATTCCCAATGTATTTGCAGATTGCCCTTTCTAATTCATTGAAGAATTGAGTTGGAATTTTAATGGAGATTTTATTGAATCTGTAGATTTCTTTTCGCAAGATGGCCATTTTTACAATGTTGATACTGCCAATCCATGATAATGGACGATCTTTCCATCTTCTGAGATATTCTCTAATTTCTTTCTTTAGAGACTTGAAGTTCTTATCATAGAGATCTTTCCCTTCCTTAGTTAAAGTCACTCCAAAGTATTTTATATTATTTGTGACTATTGAGAAGGGTGATGCTTCTCTTATTTCATTTTCAGCCTGTTTATTCTTTGTGAAGAGAAAGGTCATTGATATGTTTGATTAATTTTATATCCAGCTATTTCACTGACGTTGTTTTTCAAGTTTAGGAGTTCTGTGGTGGAATGTTTAGGTTCATTTATATATACTATCATATCATCTGCAAAAAAGTGATATTTTGATTTCTTCTTTTCCAATTTGTATACCCTTGGACTCCTTTCGTTGTCAAATTGCTCTGCCTAGGACTTCAAGAACAATGTTGAATAGGTAGGGAGAAAGTGGGCAGCCTTGTCTAGTCACTGATTTTAGTGGGATTGCTTCCAGCTTCATACCATTTCATTTGATGTTGGGTACTGGTTTACTGTAAATTGCTTTTATCCTGCTTATGTATGGACCTTGTATTCCTGATCCTTCCAAGACTTTTATCATGAACGGGTTTTGGATATATTTAAATGATTTATTTGCATCTAATGAGATGATCATGTGGTTTTGTCTTTGAGGTTGTTTATATAATGGATTATGTTGATGGATTGCCATATATTAAACCATCCCTGTATCCCTGGTATAAAACCTACTTGGTAAGGATGAATGAAATTTTTAATGTGTTCTTGGATATGATTAGGGATAATTTTACTGAGTATTTTTGTTTCGATATTCATAAGGGCCATTGTTCTGAAGTTCTTTATCTTTGTTGGATCTTTCTGTGGTTTAGGTATCAGAGTAATGTGGTTTCATAGAATGAGTTGGGTAGTCCATCTTCTACTGCTATTTTGTGGAATTGTTCATGCAGAACTGGAATTAAATATTCTTTGAAGGTCTGACAGAACTCTGCATTAAACCCATCTGTTCCTGGGCTTTTTTTTTTTTTTTTTTTTTTTTTTTTTGATTGGGAGACTATTAATTCCTCCTTCTATTTCTTTAGGGTATATGGGACTGTATATATCGTTAACTTGATCCTGTTTTAACTTTGTTACCTGGTATCTGTCTAGAAATTAGTCCATTTTGTCCATGTTATCCTGTTCTGTTGAGTATAGCCTGTGGTAGAAGGATCTGATGGTGTTTTGGATTTCGTCAGGATCTGTTTTTATGTCTCTCTTTTCAATTCTGATTTTGTTAATTAGGATGCTGTCTCTGTGCCTTAAGGGATGCTAGCTAAGGGTTTATCTATCTTGTTGATTTTCTCAAAGAACCAGCTCCTATTTGGTTGATTCTTTAAGTAGTTCTTGTTTCCACTTGGTTAATTTCACCACTGAGTTTTATTATTTCCTTACATCTTCTCCTCTTGAGTGAATTTGCTTCCTTAATTCTGGAGATTTTTTATGTGTTTTCAAGCTGCTTGTATGTGCTCTCTCTGGTTTCTTTTTGAGGCACTCAAATCTGTGAGTTTCCCTTTTAGTAATGATTTCATTGAGTCTCATAAGTCAGGGAATGTTCTGGCTTTATTTTCATTAAACTCTAATATGTCTTTAATTTCCTTCTTTATTCCTCCTTGACCAAGGTATCACTGATAAGACTATTGTTCATTATCAACGTAAACATTGGCTTTCCATTATTTATGTTGTTATTGAAGATCAATCATCCTTAGTCTTTGGTGGTCTGATAGGATGTTTTCGACAATTGCAATATTTTTTATCAGTTGAGGTCTGTTTTATGATCAATTATATGGTCAATTTTGGAGAAGGTACCATGATGTGCTGAGAAAAAGTTATATCCTTTTGTTTCAGGATAAAACGTTCTGTAGATATCTATTAAGTCCATTTGTTTAATAACTTCTTTTAGTTTCACTGTGTCCCTGTTTAGTTTCTGTTTCCAAGGTATGTCCATTGATAAAAGTGGTTTTTTAAGTCTCCCACTATTATTGTGTGAGCTGCAATGTGTGCTTTGAGCTTTCTTTAATGAATGGGACTGCCTTTTCATTTGGAGCATAGATATTCAGAATTGAGAGTTCCTCTTGGAAGATTTTAACTTTGATGAGTATGTGTCCTTCTTTGTCTTTTTTGATAACTTTAGGTTGGAAATCAATTTTAATCGATATTTGAATGGTTACTCCAGCTGATTTCTTCAGACCATTTGCTTGGAAAATTATTTTCTAGCCTTTCACTCTGAGACAGTGTCTGTCTTTTTCCCTGAGATGGGTTTCCTGTAAGCAGCAGACTATTGGGTCCTGTTTTTATAGCCAGTCTATATCTTTTTATTGGGGAACTGAATCCATTGATATGAAGAGATATTAAGGAAATGTAATTGTTGCCTCGATTATTTTTGTTGTTAGAGTTTGTATTCTGTTCTTGTGGCTGTCTTCTTTTTGGTTTGTTGAGGGATTACTTTCTTGCTTTTTCTAGGGCATTGTTCCTGTCCTTGTATTGGTTTTTTTTTTTTCTGTTATTATTCTTTGAAAGGCTGGATTCATGGAAAGTTAATGTGTGAATTTGTTTTTTATCGTGAAATACTTTGGTTTCTCCATCTGTGGTAATTGAGAGTTTGGCTGGGTTTAATAGCCTGGGCTGGCATTTGTGTTCTCTTAGTATCTGTATAACATCTGTCCAGGATATTCTGTCTTTCATAGTCTCTGGTGAAAAGTCTGGTGTAATTCTGATAGGCCTGCCTTTATATGTTACCTGACCTTTTTCCCTTACTACTTTTAACAGTATATCTCTATTTAGTGCATTTCTTCTTCTGATTATTATGTGTCAGGAGGAATTTCTTTTCTGGTCCAGTCTATATGGAATTCTGTAGGCTTTTTTTATATTCATGGGCATGTGTTTCTTTAGGTTTCACAAGTTTTCTTCTATAATTTTTTTGAAGATATGTGCTGGCCCTTTAACTTGAAAATCTTCATTCTCATCTACTCCTATTACCAGTAGGTTTGGACTTCACATTGTGTCCTGGATTTCCTGGATATTTGAGATAACATCTTTTGCATTTTGTATTTTATTTGATTGTTGTTCCAATATTCTCTATGGAATCTTCTGCATCTGTCATTCTCTCTTCCATGTCTTGTATTCTGGTGCTGATGCTCGCATCTATGGTTCCAGATTTCTTGCCTAGGTATTCTATCTCCAGTGTTGCCTTACTTTGGGTTTTCTTTATTGTGTCTACTTCACTTTTTAGGTCTTGGATGGTTTTACTCAATTCCATCACCTGTTTGGTCGTGTTTTCCTTCAATTCTTTAAGTTTTTTTCTTTTTTTTTGTGCTTCCTCTTAAGGTTCTACCTATTTAGCAGTATTCTCCTGTATTTCTTTAAGTGAGTTTTTAAAGTCCTTCTTGATGTCCTCTACCTTCAACCTGAGATATGCTTTTAAATATGGGACTACCTTTTCGGGTGTTTTTGCGTTTCCAGGACTGGATGAGGTGGGAGTGCTGTAATTCTTATGATGGTGAGTGGTCTTGGTTTCTGTTAGTAAGATTCTTATGTTTGCCTTTCATCATCTGGTAATCTCTGGAGTTAGTTGTTATAATTGTCTCTGGTTATATCTTGTTCCTCAGATGATTATGTAATCCTCTATCAGTAGACCTGGGAGACTAGTTTTCTCCTGAGTTTCAGTGTTCAGAGTACTCTATGCAGGCAAGATCTCCACTTGCAGAGAAGGGACCCAGATATCTGGTGTTCGAACCTTCCTCCTGGCAGATGTTGTGATCCACTCACTAGAGGTACTAAGTTCCCGTGGAGAGTCCTGTGGGGACCTTTGGGGTGTCCACAGACTCTGCCCACAAGGTGCCCGATGCTGTCATGGACTGGAAGGGACTTGTGACCCTGATCATACCGGTTTCTCTGCTTCCCTAATGAATGCATTCTCAAGTCCTGCATGATAGGATTGGAGCGGAAGTTGTTTTCCACTCACCAAAGGTCTTAAGATCTCATGGATGTTTCTGTGAGGACCTTGGGGCTGTCCTCAGACTCTGCCCAATATGTTGCCCAGGTGCTGGCACAGATCAGAGGGACTTGAGACCATTGTCAGGCCAGTTTTTCTGCTTCCCTAATTAATGCAGTCTCAGATCCTTTGAGATTGGATTGGAGCAGAGGTTGTGTTACATTCAACAGAGGTCTTATGATCCTATTGAGGGTCTTGTGGGGACCATAGGGGTGTCTGCAGACTCCGAGCCCAATGTGCCCTTGTGCTGGCTTGTCAGTCTCTCTCTTATGGTACACTTTCTCTGCCTCCTTAAACAGATGTTGTAAAGATAATGTTTTCAGACTCTCTAGACCCAGTAACCTTTTCCTAATTTCAGAAGAGGACTGCCCTATAGAAGCCATGACACCTGTCACCTGCTGGCACACTGAAGTAGGGTCAAAGGTAGTGTAACACTTCTATACCTTTAAGAGGTACTCTAAAAACACTGCTGGGGGCTCCTTTTTCTCTTGTAGGATCTCTCTTACCTTGGTCAAATTGGTGGGGCACCTGCCAGCCCCTTTCAGTCCTATTATCAGAGCCCAGCAGAAAATTGTCAATTGCTCCATATGGTCAGTCCTATCAGGACATGTCAGAGGGAAGGCTGCATCTATTTCATTCAGAAGTTTTATTAGTAGTCAATTGGCCCCCAGTATGCTCTTTCTTTCCTCTCAGAATCCTCTCCTTCTCCTCTGTGGTGAAAGAACCTGTAAAAGCTGCTGACAGTCATCCCAAATAGGCTGAAGAGAGAATATGAGAGATTCCTTTAGATTAGCAAGGCTAGAGGGGTTTTCAACGAAGGGGATTGTGATTTGCCTTCCAGTTATAGAGATCAGAGGAGGAAAAAGGCCATTACTGAAGGGGCTGCAGTTGTCTGGGGTCCGCTGGATGAGGGTCATAAGTACACAAAGGCAGTGCGATGGTTGAGTCTGGTCCCTCTGGGCTTTGAGCTCGCTGGTCTTGGGCTTTAGCAACTGGTCCCTCCCCAAATATCTAGTGGCACCCTGTTGAGAGTTCTTGGGGGGACCAGTTGGGAATATGCGGGTGGGGTGCAGTGCCATTTTGGAGGTTCTTCTAACTCTGGATAGATCTTGGGAGAAACCGATGGCTGCAGTTTAACCGGTGCCAGATTTAACTTTTTATTTTCCCTCTCTGGATGGCAGAGGGCCAGGACTGGGGAGCCTGGACTATTCTTTTGAACCCAAGGCTTTAAACACGATAGGAGAGGGGGGATCCTGTGCTAATTTTTTCTAGATGAGAATGTAGGGCACTCAATCTGGCTGAGACCCTGGTCCCCTCTGTAAAACAACTTTAAGAGCTGAAAACAGAACCAAACCAAGGGTGCCCTCTAGTGGCCAACTAACATCAAAGCTGGCCATTCCGTAGAGCACAAAGTTCTCTAAAATCTATTTCAGACATCCACCGAGAAAATGTGAGTCTTAGTCTTAATTTCAGTACTGTGCACTAGGGTCAGTCCAAGGGGCATGCTAATAGTCGGTCCCATCATCAGAGTTACATACAGGGGAAAAACCAATATATACACACAAAAAGATTACAATAACCAAGAACAGGCCCCAATAAGATGGCCGAGAGAGCACACACTCACTTGGCACCCAGTAACAGAAACAGACAGCCGAGTGAGCACACTCTCACTTGGCACCCTGATAGGAGATCTCCAGGTATCCCTGGAACTTCCTCAGAACTGGGGAGTGACTTCTTTCTGAATTTTTATCTCCTTGTCCTTGGCAAAGGAAGGCAGGCATCTCTGGTTGTAAAGTATAAAAAAAAATGCTTTATTGCTGGCTATAGAGAACAAAGAGCTTCTTCCTAGCTGTATTTAAATAGATCAGGGAAAACAAGCTTGGGGAATGTCTAGGGGCTTTACCTTACTGGGAGATATACTTTAAGTTAGAATCTCCCAGTAGGATATTTTTTCTACAACACACAAAACTTTACACAGAAAATTATTTCAATTATTTATAATAAATATATAATATTTGGTTTGAAACAAATGTTAAATCCATATAAAATACATGGTAGTATTCCAAAAAACTTGTAATATTTACTTTAAACAATTTATACATTTACACCCCACAGCACTTCTTCATAACTGTACTACCCTTGCTGAGATCCTTCTTCTTTCCAAATGGTCCCTCTCTTATTTTTATAATGGTTCTCCTTTTCTTTGTGTGTATATATGGAAACATCTCATGAAGGTGGTTGTATTGTACTCGTTGCTATTTTTTTGTGATCACAAGGTCTAAAGGACCACAATCTGGTCTTCAACTACACATATAAGAGCATCTGACCCTGAATTGCTCTTTTTCCTGAATCGACTTCTCCAGTCAAGGGATCACAAACACCACTTTTGAAGTACTCTATTGAAATGGGAAAAAATTGAAAATATTGTACTGTATCTTCATCTGTTTCTACCTGAGGTGATATATTCTCATCTTTGTCAAATGCTGGGCTCTGTACTATATGGACAACAGAAAATGGAAACATAATATGCTATATTAGTAAAAGGGAATAAAGTTTTAATGATTTGAATTTCTCAGGAAATACTGCCCATGTGAATTTTTTAAACAGCTTTGAGAAATGACGTAATTACATACATGATATTCGGTATAGGTATAGATGAGAAGTAAGTTTTCCAAATTATAGGGCCATTGAATATCTTTACCAATATTATAGAAAAAAAAACCTCCCTAACTTAAATAAAGATATGCTCATGAATATACAAGAAGCCTACAGAACGCCAAATTATTTGAACCAGAAAAAAAAAAATCTTGCCATCATATAATAGTCAAAACACCAAATGCACAAAACAAAGAAAGAATATTAAAAGCAGTAAGGGAAAATGGTCAAGTAATATATAAAGCAAGATCTATCAGGATTACACATAACTTTTCCCTTAGACTAAGAAAGCCAGAAAATCTAGGGCAGATGTCATACAGAATGTAAGAGAGCAGAAATGCCAGCCAAGACTACTATATGAAGCAAAACTCTTTTAACATAGCTTGAGACAACAAGGTATTCTGTGACAAAACCATATTTACAAAATATCTTCCAATGCATCCAGCACTTCAAACTATAATAAAGAGACAATTCCAATATAACGAGGGAAATTACACTCAAGAAAAAGCAAGAAATTAAACTTGAAGGAAACCTAAAAGAAGATAGCTACATGAACAAAATTCCAACTCTAATAACAAAAATAACAGGAAGCAACAAGAATTTTTCCTTAGTATCTCTTAATATCAGTGGACTCAGTTCACCAGTAAAAAGGCATAGAATAACAAAATGGATGTGTAAGCAATATTCAGCACACCAGAAACAAACACCAAGGACAAAGTCAGACATTACCTCAGACTAAAAGGCTGGAAAAGAACTTTCCAAGCAAATGATCCGAAGAAATAAGGTGGAGCAGCCATTCTAATATCAAATAAAATTGACTTTCAACCCAAAGTTATAAAAAAAAGTCAAGGAAAGAAACTTCATATTCATTAAAGTTAATATTTACCAAAATGGACTCCCAAATCTAAACATTTATACTCCAAATGCAATGACATCCACATTGATAAAAGAAACTTTAGTAAACTCAAAACACACATTGTACCACACACAATAATATTGGAAGACTTCAACACCCCTCCTTCATTAATGGACAGATCCTGGAAACTAAAACTAAAAAGATACATGGTGAAACTCACAGAATTTATGAAACAAATACATTTAGTTCATATCTATAGAACATTTTATCCTAAAACAAACGAATGTCCCTTCTTCTCATCACCTCACAATGCCTTCTCCAAAATTGACCATACACTCAGTCACAAAACATGCCTCAACAGATATAAAATTATTGAAATAATGTCATGCTTCCTAACAGATCACCACAGACTAAGGCTGATCTTCAACAATAATATGAATAATTGAAAACCCACATACACGTGGAATGTGTATAAAAATCTAGTCAGTGACAAAACAGTCAAGGAAGTAATCTAGAACTAAATTAAAGACTTTTTAGAGTTTAATGAAAATGTAGCTACAACATACTGCAAGTTATGGGACACAATGAAAATAGCCCTAAGATGGACTCTCATAGCTCTCTCTGAATGCCTCTAAAAAAGAAACTGGAGAGAGGATATAGGAGTAGGTTGATATCACACTTTAACACTATAAAACAAAAGGAAGCAAATTCACCCAAAAGGAGTTGAAATCAGGAAGTAATCAAATTCAGTGCTAAAATCAACCAAGTGGAAACAAAGGAACAATACAAAAATAATCAAACAAACTGGGAGCTTGTTCTTTGAGACAATCAACAAGATAGACAAACCATTAGACAGAATGAATACAGAACACAAGAACAGTATCCAATTTAGTAAAACCAGAAATCAAAAGGGAGAAATAACAACAGAAATTTAATAAATTTGAAATATCATCAGATCCTACTATACAAGGCTGTACTCAACAAAACTGAAAATTCTGGATAAAATTGACACTTATCTAGACAGATATCAGGTACCAAATTCAAATCAGGATCAGATAAACCCTGTAATTACTTCTACCACTGTGAAAAGCCGCCCTCATGGTCGCCATTACAATATGGTGCTGACAACACCATTGTCACCATTGCTCATGGTGAGTGCGCGCGGGTGTCAGAATATCTTTCCATTACCTGAGCCATGCCTCTCCCATGGCGTCACCAGGCTGATAGTGGGCAGCCAATCCCATGGTGCACATCCCCAACCTTACTTCTAACCATACTTCGCAGCCAATATAAGGGAGGAGTTTTCTGCTTTCTAAGTCTCCTGTCCTGAAGCTGTTCATCTATATCTCGAGATGTATTACAGCTTTACTACAGAAAGATCTGAGTGTCCTAGATGCGTTCTTGCTGGCAAGATGGTAGCGTGGGTCATCTGGTGCCAGAAACCCAGGATCAACATTGCTGGCATTGAGGGGAACCCCTGAAGAAGGGATGGATTCAGAACTGCATGGAAAAGGTAAGTTCGGAGAAGTATGTCTGATCATGAACCTCTTATCCCTTTTGATTTCGGTCTTAATCTCGATGCAACTTAGGAAGGGGCAGTAGAAGCTCTTGTTTTGGTTGCCCTGGCCCTCATTCTGTTTCTTATTCTGTCCATCGAGGCTGGTGCTGAAATTTGAGGTAAATCGCGGCTGGTGCTGAAAAATGAGGTGTTGTCAGTCCAATGTAGATAAGTGGCAGCACTGAGGTATCTTCTAAGCTTTCCATAGATAAGGGAGCAAAGTGCTGTGTTTACTTTCACTTTGCAAAAGGAATACTATAAGTCGGGTGTAGATCAGCCGCAGGCACTCACTCTATCATGGGCTCCTCACAGTCAGTGATCACCACATTACAGTCAGTGCTAAAGCAACGTGACCTGCAGGTTGCCTCCCGTATGCTGCAGAACTTTGTTAAGGAGGTGGATCACATTTCTCCCTGGTATGCCTATTCGGGGTCTCTAACTGTAGCCTTATAGAATAAGCTAGGAAGGGACCTTGACCATTAGCATGAAGAGGAAGACTTATGCCTGGGCACCAAGGCAATTTGGAAGCTGATAAAAAACTGTCTAGAGGATGAAACCTGCCGACCAGCCAATGTGGAGGGACAGGGAATACTAGAAGAGGTTCAGGACAGTATGTCAGAAACCTAACAGAATGAGAGAAAGGGAGCTGGAAAAAAGAAAGACACGTCACGAAAAAGGGCCCTCCCCAGGATTCAGAAAGAAGGGATGGAGAAAAGAGGGCAGTAAAACAGATCCCTCTACTAAGAAAAAGCCTCACATGTAATTCAACGTTACCTTGAAGCTTGGAGTGCTTGGGGACAACCCAAATTTCTTAGAACAGATAATGGACTGGCCTACACCTCTCAAAAATTTCAACAGTTCTGTCTCCAGATGAATGTATCTTATTTAACTGGTTTGCCATACAGGGACAAAGCATTGTGGAACATGCCCACCACACTCTTATAACCTACCTTATCAAACTAAAAGGGTGAGTCGATGAGGGCCTGCCCTTAACACTGAGAGTGGCCATCTCCATGATACTCTTTACTCTTAATTTTTTGAATATTGATGAACAAGGCCACACTGCGGCTGATCATCACTGTTCAGAACCAAACAGATCTAGAGAAATGATCAAATGGAAAGATATCTTAACCGGAAAATGGAGAGGCCCGGATCCTATTTTAATAAGATCCAGGGTAGTTATTTGTGTCTTTCCACAGGAAGAAGACAATCCTCTTTGCGTTCCGGGATGCCTCATCTAAAGGATCTCCCCTTCAGAAGATGTGGACAAAAGAGGGAATACTGAAACAAAGAAGGCTACTGACCCTTCTACTGGAGATCCTGGTTCCTAGTATATAGGGGAAATTGTGTTGGGGTATTATGTCCACCTTTCCTCTGCCCATGCCTGTCATGCACAGTGCACAAGTGTTTCCACATTTCTTTACTACTGATAGGGAGCTTCAACTTGCCTTTTTACCATTAGATGGGCAAATTCAGGCTCTGATGGAAAACAGAACTTTCCCCTCAAAAGTTGCATATGTAGCAGAGGATGGACTAGTAAGTCATCAATAGCAGGAGAGACACTTGTTCTTGTAAAGTTCCTATGACCAAGTTTTGGGAATGCCTGGGCCAGGAATTGGGAGTGGGTGTGTAGGAGAGCAGGGCGAGAGGGGAGAGGACTGGGATTTTTGCAGGGGAAAATAGTAAAGGGAATAACATTTGAAATGTAAAAAAAAAAAGAAAAAAGAAAATAAATAATAAAAAAAAGAATGAAATAAATTATTCGTAGTATTCTTGAAATAAATTCAAGTTTTACAAACATATCATTGGAACAATGTTCAGGTATTTTCCGTTGGCAAAATAATAACAAGTTATTTTTTATCAACATATTGTGACTACAGTGCCAAGAATAGTTATATATTAGTTGCTAAAACTCTGGTATAGGAATATATAGATATAGGTAAAATTTCAAATGAATTATACAAAATCTCTTAGAAAAGACTTCTTCCAATTCAGCTGACTAGGTAAAAGTCTAGTGAACTGCAGGACACGCAATTAATACCCAAACCTGAATATGCAATAACCTTCAGAAAGAGACTCCTCCGAAATATTTATGTCATCTTCTTCATCATCAAAGTCCAAAAGTAATAAGTAATCTCCTTTGGAATCACCATCATTTTCTTAACAGCCATTCTTCTCTTAAAAACTGTAATGTCTTCTTAGTTAAAAAAAATGGAAAACAAGGAAAAAAAAATCTTAGTAATCTGAATCCAAAGGTATCATTTAAGTAGTTAAAAATATCAAAAATGAAATAATTATATGCACTTCCTCTTTCCAGTTCCTCCATGTGTCCCATTTATTATGTCCCTCTCCCTCACAACATTGTTTTAAAATCTTCTTTAACTTACTTCTATAAAAAACTCCTTTAGAACCAGAGTTAACAATATGTCAGATCCCAGTTTAAATAAGGGGAAAAAGGCCAGCCTTGAATATGTGAGACTTCTTAACTACCCAAAGACGATGAGGAAAATGTATTTGCATTTAATTTCTGAGTCATCTGATTCTTGTTCCTATTTCCCACAGATTCTTTTTAAACAAAACATTAGCAATTTTGTTTATCAGTGTGTCTCTGTCTTTAAATAAACTCACACTGCTATCAAGATAGATAATGAATATGGTAACTGTATATTCATTTGAGAAAACCCAAAGCTCCCTCTACAATAAACACCCAACAGCACCAGCACCCACACAGAAAGACCTTCTATTGGAGAAAGCAGGGATTTGGGGAAGACTTGGTTTTCAAATATCTGGATATTGTAAGTCCAAGGCCAGCCCAAACCAAGACAGCCTGAGCTACAAACGAAGAACCCATCCTACAGAAGGAAAACGGAGAGAAAAGGCTGATCTCCGTGGTGCAAGTCTTTAATAGAAATACTTGGGGAATGAGAGGGGAGGATCTGTGGTCAGAATCCATCTTAGAAGACTTATGAATCTTCTGCATTGTCTGCTCTTATTCTTTTCATTTATTCTTCCTATGCCACTCCCCTTTCTGTAGTATCCATACAGTCTCTACCAAAGAAATACACACTAGAGAAGACAGTGAGGGTAGAGGAATGCTCAGTGTGTCTCTAATAGATTTTGGACTACACACAGGACAAGTGCCAATTTCAACCCTAAGGTCTCTTTCAGCACATAGGACAATCGCCAAGACTCCTCACCAATGGCACCCTGATCCCCTGACCCCCAGTCCTGCAGCCGGCTCTCTGATCCTCTCCCTAGGCCCCAAGCTTGTGTCCTCCAAGGGTTTTCAATCCTCTAAGCCCCTGTCCTGTTCAATCCTGTGCAATGAATATGATCCTCCTCCTTCATTTTACCCTCAGAAGCCATAGGAAATGCCGATCGGGAGGCTTTTCCTCACAGAGTGGCCTCCTGAGACTGAGATTTCCCACCAGTCACACATCTGTTAATAGTCCAATTACCCTGATCAGAGCTGGTTATCAGTAGCAGGTCATTCAAAAGTGAACACCTTGACAACTGAACCCTTCCTTGCTTGGCTGCTCAATGAAAAAAACAAAAACAAAACAAAAAACAAAAACAACAACAACAAAAAACAAAGCAAAACAAAACAAACAAACAAACAAAAAACTAAGCAAAAAACAAAACAAAAACGAAAACAAAAAACAAAACAAAACAAAAAAAATCAAAATCAAAACAGATAAAAACAAAACAAAAACAAAAAGAAAAACAAAAACAAAACAAAAAGAAAAAGAAAAACAAAACAAAACAAAAAGAAACAAACAATCAAACAAACAAACAAACAAAACGTTATCAGGAGAGACCCAGATGGAGTACTCTGAGGAGCCTTTGTGATGCCAGATGGAGAAAACAGGTCTCATCCAGGGATTTCACTGTTTGGCTGAATATACCCTGTGTATGCTGTCATGGGGTACCAGGCACCATTGATTGGAAGGGAGTTCTCAGGAGGTGGAAAAGAGCTACCATCTTTAAGACAAATGATTTCGAATTTCTAGGTTGAAAAGCATTTGCAGACTTGAAAAACATGTACAAATGTGTAACATATGAAAGCACTGGAAATGGCACTACTAATTTCAACTGTAATATTTTTTGTTATTTATTTATGTGCATAAAAATTAAAATGTGTGCACTTTTTCTGTATGTACATTCCCACAACAGAAGAGTCCATGCTGTCCTAATAGATCAGAAGAGAACATCCAGATTCACTACAATCCCTGGTAAACTCCCACCTCCACCTTCCTAGTACTGAGCTTGTTTACAATAGTGTGCTAGGATGTGCAGGCCCTCTCTCCCTCAATTATGTGCTAGGCTGCCCAGCCCCTTTTTCTCCCTTATGTGCTAGAGTGCTCATGCCTATTCTCTCACTTATGCCTCTATGGCCTACAGAGGCTGAAAGAGAGCAGTGATTCTCTAAAACTTTGGCTGTGCATAAATTGTAAGCCACTATGTGGGAGCATTGTGCCCGGTCCTCTTCATAGAAAAGGTGCTTTTTGTTTGTTTGTTTGTTTTATTATTTTTTGAGAGAGGGTTACTCTGTGTAGACCTGGCTGTCCAGGAACTCACTCTGTATACCAAGCTGGTCTCGGACTCCCAAATTCTTGGCCTCTGCCACCCAAGTGATGGGATTAAAGGCATAAACCACCACTGCCCAAACAGCAGTTGCTCTTATCAGCTAATTTTTCAATTTTTCAACTAATCTAGTGTGTACTTCATGTATCTTTACTGCATTTCTCCCATTTACTTTCAAGGTGGAAGGTGTTTCCACCGGAACAGGGATCCAAAGTGGGATCCGTGCCACCATGGCATGGGTGTTCTTTGTTACATCCCAACATTGAGAAATCCAACAAGAATCATTGGAACAGACTTCAAATGAATCACTTGAAAGAATATAAACAAGAAAGGGGAGTAAACACAGACTGGGGGAGATGTATAATTAATCTGGTTTACCAAAGTTTTATTGAACCCAGTGATCTCTACACTGATATTAGTATGTCCATAAGAGTCCTGGGAGGCATCATATATTCCCCAATGCTGAGCAAATCTTGAGATGCCAGTAAAAGAAGCCTTTACAACTGTTCCTCCCTGGATAAAATTCAAAGGATTTAGTTCTATACAACTGCCATTGACTCCACAAAGCAACCACTTGTGAAAGGGATGCATTCTAAAGTCCTGTATGGCAAATCTCTTTTTCATAACAAATTCCTTCTCTGGGTCATCTGTCATGTTGGAAGAAAAGGAAAAAGTTTTACTCTGATCTGCCCGACAAATGATGGAGGATCGACAATCAGATCAAGACAGGATCAGCCTTTCATCTTCCAAGATACAATGAGGGGCTATTTTTGTTTGGTGGGGATGTTCTTTTTCTGAAAAGTTAGGTTGTAGAATTGTACCATTAACCCAAATTGCCTCTTGCCAAAAGGTCCGATTTATAAAGGTTATATCTACATTGGAAGTATCTTGGGTTGTGCTCACCCAACCTCCTCTGTGCTCATTAAACTTCCCTAAAGCTCGGGCTGGGAGGTTGATACAATTTCTGGTCCATTAATTTGAAAACATAAAGACCCCTGTTCTAGTAAGGAGTGATTTTCTCCTAATGGTGCTCGAGTGGGATCATAGGTTAAATATGGCAAATCCACTGTTTTATTAGTAGTAAAGAATTTTGGAAAAAGTATAGCATCATGACGAACTGACATTGGTTTAGGGAAAGTCAAGAGAATAGCCCATCTCTGTTATACTAGAAAACTGATACAAGTTCAGCATTGTCAGGATCAGGAACAGTCCTGGGGAGGTCAGCATCTTCTGCACCATCCTTGATGAATATCCTGCGGGTGAATCGTTCCAGCAGCCAAAATGGGTTGTCTTCACTCTGTGGAAAAACACAAACAGCTCCCCAGGATCTGATTAAGATAGGATCTGGGCCTTTCCACAGACCAGTTAAAACATCCTTCTGTTTGACCATTTCTTTTGGTCTATCAGGGTCTGAGTTATGTCGCTCAGCTGCAGAACATCCCTGCTCGTCGTGATTCAAAAAATTAAGTGTAAAGAGTGACATAGATACCAATACTCTTGGCACTGAGGGCAGAGTCTCATCAACTCTCCCTTTTTGTTTTATAAGATAAGACTTGAGTGTGTGGTGGTCACATTCCACAATGCCTTGTCCTTGAGGTTTATAAGGAAGGCCAGTCAAGTGACTGACATCCATTTGATGACAAAATTGTTGAAATTAAGAAGAAGTATATGCTGCCCCGTTATCCGTTTTAAGAATTGTGGGCTTGCCCAAAGCACTCCACTCTTCTAGGCAGTGCTGTATATCATGAGAGGCTTTTTCCCCTGTTAAAGGTATGGCAAACATTACACCATTGCAGGTGTCAATGGAAATATGTAAATACTGATTTATAATGGCGATTGCACGTGGCACGCAAGCTCTTCTCAGCAATTGCATGTGGCACGCACGAGATTGCTTGGGACATGGCACTACACAGCTGTCTATATAAAAATGAAAATGTAATTAAGGATAAAAGTGATACAGGAGAAATGGGGAACAATTCAAGGAGGAGAAGATAGGGATGGATTTGCTAAAACTCATTTATATGTATGCAGAATGTTTTTACCCAACAAATTTAAAACAAAGTAAGTAAGTAAGTATGTAAGCAAATAAATAAAAAAAAATATATTTGTATGCACATGCATATCCGATAGGCGTGTGTGTGTGTGTGTGTGTGTGTGTGTGTGTGTGTGTGTGTGCATATAAGGGTGTAGGTATGTAGCACCTGTGACTAGAGGAATGCAATCATGCACTATCTTTCTTTATGTTCTATGATGCAGTGTGTTGATTAGAATATCTTTTGACCATGGGATGTGGCACTATTATGATCTTTAAGTGGCACTATTATTATCTTTAAGTGCTCCTTAGCCATTTTAGACTCTTTTGACTTGACATCTCTATTTAGATATATACCCCATATTTGATTGGTTTATTTCGTTTCTTGAGTTCTTTATATATTTTGGATATTAGCCGTTTATTGGATGTGAGGTTAGTTAAGATTTTTTTCTCCAGTCTGTAGGTTGATGATTAGTCTCATTGCCTATATGCTTTGCTTACAGAAGCTTTCCAGTTTCATGAGGTCACATTTATGAATTGTTGATCTTAGAGCATGAATCACGGGAGAGGTTTTTAGGACATTTCCCTCTCTGTGTCAATGAGTTCATCTTCTATTAGATTCAGTGTATCTTATTTTATGTTGATAATCGTGTTCAACTTGAAACTGAGCTTTGTGCAAGGTGATCAATATGGATTTTTTTTTCAACATACAGACTGCAAATTAGAACCGCACAATTTATTGAAAATCCTTTCTTTATTCCATCATATATATATATATATATATATATATATATATATATATATATATATATATATATATATATATTTTGCTTCTTTGTCAAATATCAAGTATCCATAAATGTGTGGTTTTCTTTCTGGTTATTCTGTTCTAGTCCACTGATCCATCTGTCAGTCTCTATATCAATACCATGTAGTTTTTTTTGTTTTGTTTTGTTTTGTTTTGTTTTGTTTTGTTTTGTTTTGTTTTGTTTTGTTTTGTTTTGTTTTGTTTTAATCACTTTTGCTCTATAGTAGAGTTTGAGGGCCAGGATTGCTCTGAGGCAGGATAACAGTGGAGTCACAGAGTAGAACCCTGGCAATGGCTTTAAAATCTAAGTGTCCCAGGGCTTTCTAGCTCTCTCATTGTACTGAAATGCTGATGATAACTTCTAAAAAGTACTTTGTCTTTCTGAGGGTAGGCTGGCTTAGGTGATTAACACCTGTAGCCTAACAGAGGAGGATTAAGGAAAGCAGACTTTTTTCTAGCTCAGCAGGAATTACTGGGCTCTAATTTTGAGCTTACTAGCCAGATGTCACTGGAAGAGAAGGAATTTAGAGAAGTGATTATAGAAGTTATTATTAAGTTATAAAAAATTTCCTATGAAAGTTATATAAGGGCAAAGCAGAAAGATCCTAAGTGCGGAAAGGGAAAAATTCTTCTAAGTGGGGAAAAGGAAAAAAAAAATAAAAAAAAAGTCTAAGTGGAGAAAAGAAAAAACAAAAACTTCTCTCTTGATTTTCCTCGTCTCTTTGTCCTCAGCACTTATACATATTTCAGAATACATGACCACATGCTACAAAGTTCATCAACTGTCTCAGATCAACAAGTTCACTGAAGGTATCAAACAATAACTAAGATATTAGTGAAGTTTTGTATAGGTAAACCCAATCAATATTTTATCTTTTACCCTAGAACCTATAATAAATCTTTAGTTCCCTTCTGATGACCTTTGGTTAATTGTTATACAACCTCTTGGAATGTGCTCTGAGTAGGAGAAAGTCTGGTTACTATCTAAGAGCAATTATCCAGTGACACTTGGAAAACTGGCAGTTCTCATTGTAGTTTTGACTATCAGAAAATGACCTAATAGCCCTTTTAGTTTGGGGAGAATTTTATTGAGTATTTTTTGCATTGATATACATAAGAGAAGTTGGTCTGAAGTTGCCTTAATCTGGAATCAATTCACCATTAAAAACAAATAGACTAACAGACTGACTATATAAACAATACACAATATTTTGCTGCATAAAAGAAACCCACCTCAGGGACAAAACCAGATACTACCTCATAGTAAAAGGCTGGAAAAAAAATTTCCAAGCAAATGGTCTGAAGAAATAAGCTGGAGTAGCCATTCTAATATAGAATAAAATCAATTTCCAACCCAAAGTTATCAAAAAAGACAAGAAGTGACAGTTAAGGCTCATGAAAGGTAAACTCTTCCAAGATGAACCCTCAATTCTGAATATCTATACTCCAAATGCACAGGCATCCACTTTCATTAAAGAAACTTTAGTAAAACTCAAATCACTCATTGCACTGCACACCATAATAGTGGGAGACTTCAACAACCCGCTCCTATCAATAGAAAGATCATGGAAATAGAAACTAAACAGAGACACATTGAAGATAACAGAATTTATGAAACAAATGGATTTGATAGATATCTACAGAACATTTTACCCTAAAACAAAAGGTTATAACTTCCTCTTAGCACCTCATGGTCCCTTCTCCACAATAGACCACAATCAGTCATAAAACAGGACTCAACAAAAATATTGAAAGTATCCCATACACCCTATCACATCACCATGGACGAAGGCTGATCTTCAATAACAACATAAATAAGAGAAAGCCAACATTCACGTGAAAGCTGAACAACCCTCTACTCAATGATAACTTGGTCAAGGAAGAAATAAAGAAGAAATTAAACACTTTTTAGAGTTTAATGAAAATGAAGGGACAATATACCCAAACTTATGGGACACAATGAATGTAGTCCCACAAAGAAAACCAAAAGCTCTGAGTGCGACCAAAAAGAAACCAGAGAGAGCACACACTAAGAGCTTGACAGCACACCTAAAAGCTCTAGAGCAAAAGGAGGCAAATTTACAAGGGTGAGTAGATAGCAGAAAATCATCAAACTCAGGGCTTGAATCAAACAAGTGGGCACAAAAAGAACTATTCAAAGTATCAAACAATCCAGGAGCCTGTTCTTTGAAAATAGTATCAAGATAGATAAACCCTTAGAATGATGAACTGGAGTGCACAGGGATAGTATGCTAATTAACAAAATCATAAATGAAAAGGGAGACATAAGACCAGAACCTGAGGAAATCCTAGGCATCATCACATCCTACTACAAAAGGCTATACTAAACAAAACTGGAAAACTTGGACAAAATGGACAATTTTCTAGACAGAAATCAAGTACCAAAGTTAAATACAGATCAGAATAAAGATCTAAACAGCCCCATATCCCCTAAAGAATTAGAAGCAGTCACTAATACTCTCCCAACCAAATAATGCCCAGGAACACCCACATGAGTTTAGTGTAGAGTTCTATCAGACCTTCAAAAAAGAACTAATTCCAACTGTTCTCAGACTATTTCACAAAATAGAAAGAGAACGTACTCTATTCAATTCATTCTATAGAAGCCACAATTACTCTGATAACTAAACCATATAAAGTCCCAACAAAATAGAGGACTTCAGACCAATTTCCCTTCTGAATACCGATGCAAAAAATATTCAATAAAGTCCATGCAAACTGAATCCAAGAACATATCACAAAGATCATCAATAATGATCAAGTAGGCTTCATCCCAGGGATGCAGGGATGCTTTAATATAAGGAAACACATCAACATAATCCACTATATATAAGCAAACTCAAAAACAAAAACCACATGATCATCTCCTTAGATGCTGAGAAATCATTTAAGGAAATCCAACACCCATTCATGATAAAAGTCATGGAAAGACCAGGAATTCAAGGCCCATACTTAAACATAATAAAAGCAGTATATAGCAAAACAGTAGTCAACATCAAACTAAATGGAGAGAAACTAAAACCAATCCCACTAAAATCAGGGACTAGACAAGGCTGCCCACTTTCTTCCTATCTATTCAATATAGCACTTGAAATCCTAGCCAGAGCAATTGGACAACAGAAGTAGATCAAGGGACACCATGGTCCCTGGCCCGGGGGATTCTTCGGACACCCGCAAGGACCCATACAGGATACTCCATGGGATCCTAAGCCCTCTGGTGAGTGGAACACAGCGCCTGGTCCAATCCAATCGCGCAGGACCCTAGACTGCACATTATTATTATGCATATCAGATAGGCATGTGTGTGTGTGTTTGTGTGTGTATGTGTGTGTTTGTGTGTGCATATAAGCATGTAGGTATGTAGCACTTGTGACCAGAGGAATGCAATCATGCAGTATCTTTCTTTATGTCTCTCTGCCATTTTCCTATGATGCAGTGTGTTTATTAGAATATCTTTTGCCCATGGGATGTGGCACTATTGCAAGGTGATGGCTTGTTTGAGGAAGTGTATCATTGTGTAGGCTTGCTTTTATGTAGTGCACAATGTCTGCCCAGTGACGAAAATCGATCCTCTTCCTTGCTACCTGTGGCCACAAGCTTCCTCCTGGTTGCCTTCAGTCTAAGATATAGACCAATTAGTTCCTTCCTCAGTACCTCCTCTACCTGGATGCTGCCATGCTTCCTACCAATATAATAATGTACTGACTCTATAAGAGTTTCCTGAGTCATGATATCTCTTCACATCAATGAAACCCTATTGAACATGGGCAGTATGTTAGCCTGAATTTTAATGCTTACAAGATAATTGCAACCAGCATGGAAGCACAAAGTAAAGATGATGAATGAGTCTCTGTATTTTTTGAACTTTTGAATTTTTGAATGAATGTGGGGATTGGGAAAATTAGAAAGTTATGGGAAGGAGAAAGAGAGGATGCAAAGACCTTTTGGGCTCCTGCCACTTGCTTTTGCATTCAATATTTCTATTTTAAAACAACACCAACAACTAAAACAACCAATGACAAGGCATCCATACAACAGATTCACAGAGAAGACACCAAAGGGCATTACATTCTTGTAAATCATTTTCCAGCTAATGTCTGGTGTATTGAGCCTAAAGATTTTACTGTCAAACCCTGATGATTAATCACTAGATTGGATCCCCTAACACAATGATGAATGACACTGTGGTCAAAAGGACAGTTAACATGTATAAATACATCGTTTTTCACACTGTCAGTTTGAATTGTTACTATATATCCCAGTTTTTTTTTTTTTTTTTGCATTTTATCTCCATTACTGTGTTGTTTTCAGCCCTCACTTGCTACATAGAAAATGGATTCTTTTACACTATATTTTATTTAGGGTGCACAATGGAACCTAAAGACTAATTCAGTCCATTTCAAGTAGAACTCTCTGTTCTCTTTACAAAATTGCAATTAAATAGTTTTCAAAAATATTTTGCTCTTGTGTGGCTAGTTTAATTAAGATTGGGGGGGGGGTTATATCTCCCACATTCTCAGTTGTCTCAAACTGGGAAAACTGTCTAGAAATGTTGTGGAATCTTTGTGACTGTGCCCTAGCAGAAGTAGATCACTGGGACAAGATGGAGGGAGCTGGGTGGTTCTGAACTAAATCTTGGCTTCTAAATCCAACCAAATGTGAGAAGGGCCCATTCAGGCTCTCAATGCCACAGATCAACTTGTTGTTTCCTCCAATGCTGTCCTTGTCATGACAGTCTGTCCCCGGTAACTGTTTGCCATATACATCTCTTCTTTTTTTTTTTTTCTTTTTCATTTTTATTATAAATTTAGCTCATTTACATTTCCAATGCTATACCAAAAGTCCCACATAGCCACCCACCCCCAATCCCTTATACACCCACTCCCCCTTTTTGGCCCTGGCGTTTCCCTGTACTGGGGCATATAAAGTTTGCATGTCCAATGAGCCTCTCTTTCCAGTGATGGCCGACTAGGCCATCTTTTGATACATATGCAGATAGAGTCAAGAGCTCCGGGGAACTGTTGAGTTCATAATGTTGTTCCACCTATAGGGTTGCAGATCCCTTTAGCTCCTTGGGTACTTTCTCTAGCTCCTACATTGGGAGCCCTGTGATCCATCCATTAGCTGACTGTGGGCATCCTCTTCAGTGTTTGCTATGCCCCGGCATAGTCTCACAAGTCACAGGTACATCTGGGTCCTTTCAATAAAATCTTGCTAGTGTACGCAATGGTGTCAAAGTTTGGATGCTGATTATGGGGTGGATCCCTGGATATGGCAGTCTCTACATGGTCCATCCTTTTATCTCAGCTCTAAACTTTGTTTCTGTAACTCCTTCCAAGGGAGTTTTGTTCCCACATCTAAGGAGGGGCATAGTGTCCACACTTCAGTCCTCATTTTTCTTGAGCTTCATGTGTTTAGAAAATTGTATCTTATATCTTAGGTATCATAGGTTTTGGGTTAATATCCACTTATCAGTGAGTACATATTGTGTGAGTTACTTTGTGAATGTGTTACCTCACTCAGGATGATGCATTCCAGGTCCATCCATTTGGCTAGGAATTTCATAAATTCATTCTTTTTAATAGCTGAGTAGTACTCCATTGTGTAGATGTACCATATTTTCTGTATCCATTTCTCTGTTGAGGGGCATCTGGGTTCTTTCCAGCCCTGGCTATTATAAATAAGGATGCTATGAACATAGTGGAGCATGTGTCCTTCTTACCAGTTGGGGTATCTTCTGGATATATGCCCAGGAGATGTATTGCTGGATCCTCCGGTATTACTATGTACAATTTTCTGATGAACTGCCAGACTGATTTCCAGAGTGGTTGTATAAGCCTGCCATCCCACCAACAATGGAGGAGTGTTCCTCTTTCTCCACATCCACGCCAGCATCTGCTGTCACCTGAATTTTTGATCTTAGCCATTCTGACTGGTGTGAGGTGGAATCTCAGGGTTGTTTTGATTTGCAATTCTCTGATGATTAAGGATGTTGGACATTTTTTTTTTCAGATGCTTCTCTGTCATTCGGTATTTTCAGGTGAGAATTCTTTGTTCAGTTCTGAGCCACATTTTTGTATGGGGGTTATTTGATTTTCTGAAGTTCACCTTGAGTTCTTTATATATGTTGCATATTAGTACCCTATCTGATTTAGGATAGGTAAAGATCCTTTCCCGATCTGTTGGTGGTCTTTTTGTTTTATTGATGGTGTCTTTTGCCTTGCATAAACTTTGGAGTTTCATTAGGTCCCATTTGTCAATTCTCGATCTTACAGCACAAGCCATTTCTGTTCTGTTTAGGAATTTTTCCCCTGTGCCCATATCTTCAAGGCTTTTCCCCCCTTTCTCCTCTATAAATTTCAGTGCCTCTGGTTTTATGTGAAGTTCCTTGATCCACTTAGATTTGACCATATTACAAGGAGATAAGCATGGATCGATTCGCATTCTTCTACATGATTACAACTAGTTGTGCCAGCACCAATTGTTGAAAATGCTGTCTTTCTTCCACTGCAAGGTTTTAGCTCCCTTGTCGAATATCAAGTGACCATAGGTGTGTGGGTTCATTTCTGGGTCTTCAATTCTGTTCCATTGGTCTACGTGTCTGTCTCTATACCAGTACCATGCAGTTTTTATCACAATTGCTCTGTAGTAAAGCTTAGGTTAGGCATGGTGATTCCACCAGATGTTCTGTTATCCTTGAGAAGAGTTTTTACAATCCTAGGATTTTTTGTTATTCCAGATGAATTTGCAAATTTCTCCTTCTAATCCGTTGAAGAATTGAGTTGGAATTTTGATGGGGATTGCATTGAATCTGTAGATTGCTTTTGGCAAGATAGCCATTTTTACAATGTTGATCCTGCCAATCCATGAGCATGGGAGATCTTTCCATCTTCTGAGATCTTCTTTTATTTCTTTCTTCAGAGACTTGAAGTTTTTATCATACAGATCATTCACTTTCTTAGTTAGAGTCACGCCGAGATATTTTATATTATTTGTGACTATAGAGAAGGGTGTTGTTTCCCTAACTTCTTTCTCAGCCTATTTATTCTTTGTGTAGAGAAAGGCCATTGACTGGATTGAGTTAATTTTATATCCAGCTACTTCACCGAAGCTGTTTATCAGGTTTAGGTGTTCTCTGGTGGAATTTTTAGTGTCACTTATATATACTATAATATCATCTGGAAAAAGTGATATTTTGACTTCCTCTTTTCCAATTTGTATCCCCTTGAACTCCTTTTGTTGTCGAATTGTTCTGCCTAATACTTCAAGTACTATGTTGAAAAGGTAGGGAGAAAGTGGGCAGCCTTGTCTAGTCCCTGATTTTAGTGGGATTGCTTCCAGCTTCTCTCCATTTACTTTGATGTTGGCTACTGGTTTGCTATAGATTGCTTTTATCATGTTTAGGTATGGGCCTTGAATTCCTGATCTTTCCAAGACTTTTATCATGAATGGGTGTTGGATATTGCCAAATGCTTTTTCTGCATCTAATGAGATGATCATGTGGTCTTTGTCTTTGAGTTTGTTTATATAATGGATTACATTGATGGATTTTCGTATATTAAACCATCCGTGCATCCCTGGAATAAAACCTACTTGGTCAGGATGGATGAGTGCTTTAATGTGTTCTTGGATTCGGTTAGCGAGAATTTTATTGAGGATTTTTGCATCGATATTCATAAGAGAAATTGGTCTGAAGTTCTCTATCTTTGTTGGATCTTTCTGTGGTTTAGGTATCAGAGTAATAGTGGCTTCATAAAATGAGTTGGGTAGAGTAACTTCTACTTCTATTTTGTGAAATAGTTTGTGCAGAACTGGAATTAGATCTTCTTTGAAGGTCTGATAGAACTCTGCACTAAACCCATCTGGTCCTGGGCTTTTTTTGGCTGGGAGACTATTAATAACTGCTTCTATTTCTTTAGGGGATATGGGACTGTTTAGATGGTCAACATGATCCTGATTCAACTTTGGTACCTGGTATCTGACCAGAAATTTGTCCATTTCGTCCAGGTTTTCCAGTTTTTTTGAGTATAGCCTTTTGTAGAAGGATCTGATGGTGTTTTGGATTTCTTCAGGATCTGTTGTTATGTCTCCCTTTTCATTTCTGATTTTGTTAATTAGGATTTTGTTCCTGTGCCCTCTAGTGAGTCTAGAAAAGGTTTATCTATCTTGTTGATTTTCTCAAAGAACCAACTCCTCGTTTGGTTAATTCTTTGAATAGTTCTTCTTGATTCCACTTGGTTGATTTCACCCCTGAGTTTGATTATTTCCTGCCATCTACTCCTCTTGGGTGAATTTGCTTCCTTTTTTTCTAGAGCTTTTAGATGTGTTGTCAACCTGCTCGTATGTGCTCTCTCCCGTTTCTTCTTGGAGGCACTCAGAGCTATGTGTTTCCCTCTTAGAAATGCTTTCATTTTGTCCCATAGGTTTGGGTACGTTGTGGCTTCATTTTCATTAAACTCTAAAAAGTCTTTAATTTCTTTCTTTATTCCTTCCTTGACCAAGATATCATTGAGAAGAATGTTGTTCAGTTTCCACGTGAATGTTGGCTTTCTATAATTTATTTTGTTATTGAAGATCAGCCTTAGTCCTTGGTAGTCTGATAGGATGCATGGGACAATTTCAATATTTTTGTATGTGTTGAGGCTTGTTTTGTGACTAATTATGTGGTCAAATTTGGAGAAGATACCATCAGGTGCTGAGAAGAAGGTATATCCTTTTGTTTTAGGATAAAATGTTCTGTAGATATCTGTCAGGTCTACTTGTTCCATAACTTCTGTTAGTTTCACTGTGTCCCTGTTTAGTTTCTGTTTCCACGATCTGTCCATTGATGAAAGTGGTGTGTTGAAGTCTCCCACTATTATTGTGTGAGGTGCAATGTGTGCTTTGAGCTTTACTAAAGTGTCTTTAATGAATGTGGCTGCCCTTGAATTTGGAGCGTAGATATTCAGAATTGAGAGTTCCTCTTGGAGGATTTTTACCTTTGATGAGTATGAAGTCTCCCTCTTTGTCTTTTTTGATAACTTTGGGTTGGAAGTCGATTTTATCTGATATTAGAATGGCTACTCCAGCTTGTTTCTTCAGACTATTTGCTTGGAAAATTGTTTTCCAAGCAAATTTGATTTTATAGGGTGTAGTTTATTTGACTAGTGGCTCTGAGTCAATAAGACAAAAAGACCACCAACAGATTGGGAAAGGATCTTTACCTATCCCAAATCGGACAGGGGACTAATATCCAATATATATAAAGAACTCAAGAAGGTAGACTCCATAAAATCAAATAACCCCATTAAAATATAGGCCTCAGAACTGAACAAAGATTTCTCCCCCGAGGAATACCGAATGGCAAAGAAGCACCTGAAAAAATGTTCAACATCTTTAATCATCAGGGAAATGCAAATCAAAAGTCTTATTTTCATATTTTCATTATTTACAGACCATTGTGTGTTATAAATAGAAATCTAGAGGAGGAAAGATGTTTAGAGTCACTGACACACACACTTAACTGAGGTTTCCTTTGCACAGGAAGAAGATATACCCATCCTCTATATCTGGAGAGTTTCTCTAGGACCCTAATGATATAAAAGTCTTCAAGTATCTAGGCTAAAACAACATTGCTTTTGCCTATATTTATGCAAAGTAACCTCTTTTATACAGTAATCATATTGATGTGTGTATGCATACCGAAATATACAGGTAAGTGCAGAGTATTGGGAAGGGTATACTGTTTTCTGTTACTTCAGTCCCTAATTTTCCCCTCGTGATAGGGTTTCTTGCTGAACTAGGAGTGAGGCTGACATTCAGTCATCCTTCTGTCTCTTCCACTCCCATTCCTAAGCACCAGTGTTGCAGGTGAAAGTTTGACCAAACACTTGGCTTTAACCCTGGGCCATCTCCCCAGATTCTTCTTTATTTTAAATAACCTATGGATTACTTTTGCTCTCAATGTAATGAAACTGCTGTATAAGAAGTTGTTATTTAGAAGATGGCAATATAAGTGGTCTGTATGTGTTCAGTACACACATGGTATATTAAGAACTACTTTCCTTAATACCTTGAGAATTGCATACAAATATTTTGATGTAATTTACTTTCCAATCCTTTTAGTAACTCCTCCCAGAACAAAATACGGCCCATTCCCACCTAACTCCTCCTGCCAACTTCATATCTTATCTTCTCTCTTTTGTTACAACTCATTCAAAATCATTTGTGTTTCCCATAAACTCTTGGACATCTGGCTTCCACTAGAGCATGGCCAATCTATCACCTTCAAAGGCAATACCTTTGATGAAAACTGACTGTTCATCCCTCATCAACTGTCTATACCTTATTAGATAGTAATGAGGGATAGTGAGCCCTCCCCATTCAGTGATGGAAGACAGAATGGCCTGATTTTGTGCAGAAAGAAACAGTTTTATAATTTTTTAAGGTCTTTTTAGAGTTCTTGTGTTTTCTTATTTATAGAATTTATGGTTTTAAAAATATTTATTAAGAATTAAAAAAATAGCTTTTTGGGTCATTTAGTGTTTGTTTAATAATTTTTTGGTTTTTTAGGGTTTTAGGTTTTGCTTTATTGTTTTAGTTTTTTTTTTTTTATTAAGGTAAAGTGATTGTTACTTTCTATTAGTTTTATTCTTAGAGGTGGAAGCATGTGTTTGTGGATTTGTTGTAAGATTACTTTCTTGTTTCTTCTATGGTGTAGTTTCACTCCTTGTGTTGTTGTTTTTCACCTATTATTCTTTGTAGGGTGGATTTAAGGAAAGATTATGTGTAAAATTGGCTTTGTCGTGGAATATATTGTTTGCTCCGTCTATGGTGATTGAGAGTATTGTTAGGTATAGGAGCCTAGGCTAGCATTCATGTTCTCTAGAGGTGGAATAGATGCTGGTATTAATATCTTTTTATGAAAATACATCCATGAGTTGAGAGAGGAGGACTTCCACTGGCCTTTGTACCCTAGTGCCATGTTCTAGGTGCTGCTAGTGAATGGGGAACTAAGTGACACCCCAGTGACAACAGAAAACACCTCTTTCAGAATCATACCTAAGAATGTCAGGCAGAGTTTATTTTGGCTGACTCATGGTAACCAGATCTTATATAGAGAGGGTGGGACTCATGTATCACTTCAGAAAATGCTTTTAAGCTTAGTCTTATATATTTTACAGAGAAGGAAAAGAGAGAAATAACTTCATGAAGGATAACACCCAAGAAAGCAAATGATCAAGGCAGCTTTACAGCAACACACAAATCTGTCCAACACTAGTGTTTACTAGTGGTTTGTTGGTGTTAAATAGCCAAGGAGGCTACTGGACCATAGAGGGGCTGGAGAAAGTCAGATTGCTTTTTGTTATTGTTTTATTTTATTTTAACATTTCCCTTTTGAATTCAGCCAGTCTCATTTTAGATTTTTCCTGCTGCTAAGACCACTAGTGTTCTCTGGTACATTCAACCTTACTGATCTCCAGGCGACTAGACTTGTCAGGGTCAGAGTGGAAACTGGATATTTTACAACCAATTATCTGGGCCACTTGCCTACCGCTGGTCACCTCAGTTTCTCTACCTAAATTCCTTACTGATAATTTCCTCAGCATGCAGCCTGCCATGATTCACAGACAGGTACAACAACTGCTTCTGCCTCAGTATTAAATTCAAGTCCTTTCTCTTCTTCAGGAATGTTAATATTTGACGATATACAAATGCATTTATCTGAGAAAGAATGGGCTATGCTAACCCATCGAAGAAGACACTCTACAGTGTTGTAATGCTGGTCATCTACAAGCTAACCACCTGTCTAGGTTAACTGATTAACTATAACTCATTTCCTTTGTGTATACATTGTGTAACCTGGACTGCAATGGTGAAAAATACACCCTGGGAGATATTACCTTTTGGGTTATAATTGATTTAGATTGCTTCTTCACTGTTGAAGCAGGAACTGCTACAGAAAAAAAAAATTTCTATGTTATTTTTTTTGGGTTATTTGTTTTCTTTGTTTTTTAAAGATACAATTTCTCTGCATAACCCTGGCTGTCTTCAAGATCAATCTGTACAGCAGGTTTACCACAAACTCACCTGCCTTTGTCTCCCAAGTTCTGGGTTTAAAACATGCACCACCATCATCCAGCTCAGTGTGAAAGTTCTTAATTTTAGTGAGGATCAATTATTTCTCTTAGAATGAATATTTCTTCCATGAAATCTAGAACTCTTAACTCTATTAATCATACATATACTCCAATTTTCCTAAATCTTTTATTTTGTTCTTACATTAAGTCCATGCCCTTGTGAATTATTTTACATACAGTATGAAGTTGAGATTGAGTGTGAGGCTTACTCTTTTACCTATTATGTGTCACTGCTCTCGGGTGAAACAAAACATACAGCACAAATTACATATATGCATAATGTTATAAAACTATGGTGTATATATTATATATAATTTATTTTATATGTAATATGTTTTATCATTTATAATATTTTGTTATATAATATACTTTAAATGTAGTTTAAATAGACTTTAAAGTGAATTACAGGGTGTGATCCAACAATAGCTGTCTACCAACTGATATTCTAAGAACATAATAGTTATTCAGTCAATGAGATGGATTGTCTCAGGTAGTCTCCAGTGTATTATGGAATACTGAAAATGGCCTGTATTGACAGTGAAGGAATGGGCTTCCCAATGAGGGCAAACAGGCAAAGAAAACAAACTTTCTTCTTCCACGTCTTTCATATAGGTTGCAGAACATTTATATAAGTGTGTGCCAGGTTTAAGGTGACTTTTCCCACTTGAAAGATTCAGATTCAAAATGGAGCTTGCCATTTCAAAGTATTAAGAAAAAAAATCCTTTAACGTCTTGCTCAGTCAGTTGGATTTTAATTAATTCTTGATGCAGTAAAGTTCAAAACCAAGAACACTCATCACATTGTCCAATTGGCTCCCCATAATTTATTGACATTTATAGCCTTCCTTCATTGAATTGCCTGTGTATTTTGTTGAAAGTTACTTTGCAATTTGTATACATATGTCCAGACTGAGCTGTTTGACTTTTTGTTGTTATTATTTAACTCTTAAACAATTATAGATAAGCCCTCATATCTATTACACAATATTTTTTCTACTTTATTCATTCTTGTTATTCTTTGCATTGTGAAGAAAGAGATGGCTCAATTCTTGAACAGTACATGTTAAACTTCCCGTTCTGTTTATAGCACCAAATATAGTTTAACAAAAAAACTGTCTAATGCCAGGCAGTGAGGGAACAGGTCTTCAATCTCAGCATTTGGGGGTTGGGGGCATAGGCAGGCGAATTTCTGAGTTTGAGGCCACCATGATCTACAGAGTGAGTTTTGGGAAAGCCAGGGGTAAACAAACAAACTTTGTCTAGAAAACAAAACAAACAAAAAAAAAAAAAGATCAAAAAAAACAAGAATAAAAACTTACTTGTATCTCTAGGTCTTCCGGTCTCTTTAGACCCTGAATACATATCACACACACACACACACACACACACACACACACACACACACACACACACACACACACACACACATGCACCCTCACACGCAGAAAAACACCGTTCAGATTTTAAAATACATTATCTGACTCACTAAGAAATAAAACTACATCAGTGTTCCTGGTGCCAGAAACCTTTAATCATAATACAAATTTAGTTGAACATCAATGATTTTATACAGGAGAGAATCCTGTTTAACTGTATTGAATGTGGGAGGCCATTCCTTCAGAAATGTCACCTCATTAAGCACCAGCTGACCCACATTGCTGACCATCCCTATACATGTAACCTGTGTGAGAAAATGTTTAACAGACAATCAAGGCTTCTAAGACACCAGAACGTGTCAGAAAACAAGAATAAAAACTTACTTGTATCTCTAGGTCTTCTGGTCTCTTTGGACCCTGAATACATATCACACACACACACACACACACACACACACACACACACACACACACACACACACACACACACACATGCACCCTCACTTAGTCAAAAAACTCAGACAGAATTTCCAAGCTAAGGAAAATTAGCATATTGCAGGGACAGAATGTAAAGAATGTTTAAAATCTAGAAAATTTGGCAGAGTTATGTTTCATATAAAAAAAAAAGTTAAAGTAGAATAATAAGTTGCTTCCCACTGTCTTTCATTATCTGTGTTATCCACACAATTTTTTTTGTATTAGGAATAAAAGAAATGAGTATTTGTTTGACATTTGTATCCAACCTATGTTTTTGTTTGACATCTGTGTCCATAGCAATGTTTTCTTAGACACTATCCTCTGGTTTCAGGTACCATGGACTATGATTTAATTCTTCACTTTTCTCAGAAGAGATGTAAAATGCTATTAGGGCCCTTGAAGTCAGAAAGAATTAATATTCATGCCATAGATTCAGTGGCTATAATGTTGACTGTCATACAATACCAAAACAAAGATTCAGGTAAATTTATGAACAAGAACACAAGACTGTGTCTTCCTTCAGTGTTACCATGGTAGTTGTCACTTCAGTCTCTCCCTTGACATTGTCTATTTTCATGGAAGCTTGGGGAACACAAGAAGACCTGAAAGCCAACACAAACCTAAGAAACTTGTAAGCATTTGACGTCCACTTACAGATCTCACTGTCCATACTAGTTATCCATCTCTGTGGAAGTAAAAGAGAGCAGTAAAGTGACTTTGATTATTTTGGCTTTTATTACACACACTGGAATTTTTATATGATTGCATACCACTCCTGTGCCTAAAGGGATGTACAATTTGTGATTTCTTAATTTTAAATGAGTATAGCAGTTTTCTCTATAGAAAAGTTTGAGCATTAATTTATTGATAAGGTCAGTGCATGGGAGCTTATGTACCCTCTCCAACATGGTATGCATCTGATACTCGAGGGTCTCATCCACTAGTAGTCTGGCAGAGAAAGACATGTGGCTTATACATTTGGTCCCAATTAGAAGCAGGGTAGATTGAATCCCAGGTTTATGTAGAAATAACAACTGTGTGGTCAGGAGGATACTTCTTAAGATGGCCATGTAGTCAGAGAAGTGAATCCTGGCTTGTGAGTTCATGAAAGACAAATTATATTTTGCTAGCTACTTTAAGCAACATAGTAGGTTCACACACCAAGACACACAGACACAGACACAAACACCAATACAAATTCACTGTAGGATCTCAGATAATAAAATTCTCCTTAATAATAATTGTTGAGATGAGTTTTCTCTAACACCAGAAAATAAACTGTCCTGGAGCTGATTTTTTTAAATTAGTTAATCAATCAACATCCCAAACCTAGTATTCCTTCTCTTCTCTGCTCCCTGACTTCTCCTCCACTTCTGCTACCCCAATCCACTCTTCCTCAATTTTTCTTCAGAAAAGAGATCTTCCATGATAACTTCTAGTTTTGGCTATTGTAGTTGCACATTGACTCATATTGATGATAGACAAGGCCTGGCAGAATTTCATTCCATTGGCTATGGAAATAGAGCTAAGTGGAAGACAGGCTATGTGAACAAATCTTAACAAAAATTTACCCTCATTAACCATAAACTCTTTTTTATTTCTCTTTTAATTAATTAGGTATTTTCCTCGTTTACATTTCCAATGCTATCCCAAAAGTTGCCCATACCCATCCCCCCACTCCCCTACCCACCCACTCCCCCTTTTTGGCCCTGGCGTCCCCCTGTACTGGAGCATATAAAGTTTGCAAGTCCAAAGGGCCTCTCTTTCCTGTGATGGCTCACTAGGCCATCTTTTGATACATATGCAGCTAGAGACAAGAGCTCTGGGGTACTGATTAGTTCATATTGTTGTTCCACCTATAGGGTTGCAGTTCCCTTTAGCCCCTTGGGTACATTCTCTAGCTCCTGCATTGGGGGCCGTTTGACCCATTCCAATAGGTAACTGTGAGCATCCACTTCTGTGTTTGCTAGGCCTCAGCATAGTCTCACAAGAGACAGCTATATCTGGATCCTTTCAGCAAAATCTTGCTAGTGTATGCAATGGTGTCAGCGTTTGGAAGCTGATTATGGGATGTATCCCTGGATATGGCAATCACTAGATGCTCCATCTTTTCGTTACAGCTCCAAATTTTGTCTCTGTAACTTTTTCCATGGATGTTTTAACTATATTACAAGTACAGCTTTACATTTTTCTCTTTAATATTTTTACATTTTCTACATCTTCCAAGCCTGGTGGACAAAGTGCTCTTTTAGTCAAATTGTACTAATTCATACCAATATTGTCCAGGGAAGTTTCTTGGTAAGCCCTTTAGAGCATCAGTTTCTTGCTTTCAGCTGTTCCTTCATCATGAGGAATAAAGTATAAACACAGTACATACACACAGTTTCTGTCATCGATGAGGACTTGGTCTGTGAAAGATACTATGCAGATTCTTAGCCTCTGAACTTGGCAATAGTTTACAGATGCTGATGTGAGCAAAATGAGGAACTAAAGGACAACTTTGTTAGGTCTTAGGTCTTCTTGTGCACACTGTTAACAGATAATAATATGGGGAATGAGATCTAGTTTTTTAGTGCAGAGTCATTTGTCCCTGGTCAATATTAAAAGTTTTAAACATTTCTTGAATATCATCTACTGAAATTTAATAAATTTTAAATTTAAATTATGTAATTATAACAAAAAGAAAAACAACAGCAATTAATAAATAATAATAATAATAATAATAATAATAATAATAATAATAATAATAATAATAATAATAATAACAACAATAATACAGTGAGACTGATGAGCCTGCAGTGACAGGACTTGAGCGTCTATGATAGAATTTGAGTCAGGCATTGTGTACTCACACATTAATTATGAGGATCTTGCTTAATTTTGTGTACATAGAACTGGATTATCACATGGATCTTTTCCCCCTCTTAAATTCTGAGCATGTGAAGAAAAGTGATGTTTCTCTTTCTTATACAATTAAACAGATTCCATAAAAGCTTATCTTCTCCCACTTCTAAATTAGCATTTTCGTTTAATTTATTGCCATGTTGTATGCTTTAACTGTTTGGTAGTTGTCTGTTAATTTTTGGTTTATCTTACATATAAAGCAAGTTTGATAAAAATTTGGTACGGAATTTTATGCATTTTATAATTGTAAAAATATTATTTCCACTCAACTCAAAGTGCTCTGCGGTTATAAATTGGCCTCTCAGTTAGTAATACACAATACAAATTCAATTCCACTTAACCCTTCTGAAAATGAACTTGCATGGTATTGTCTGATTTGAAGCTAATAAATCTATTTAACTAAACCAGAGACATTTGTGTTAGGAAGGAAACTACTACTGTCTGTTGTTTAGAAAATGGAAAAGTTACTTCTACAGTAAAAGAAAGAAAGGAGGGCCTGCCTTCAGCAATTGTGGGAAGTCTGTGTTGCATGTGCATTTTTCAGTTCAGCAGCATCTAGGGCACTCAGAATACACAGAGATTTCTTCATATGTGGCGAGAAAAACCAAATCTACAGGAATCCCAGGCAACTGCTTCAAGCGAAGTCTTAGTCGAGCGAAAGTAGATGTAAAACCTCCCTTCTGCATGGGAGGTTTGTAGGAAACAAACAAGCTCCAAATCCTATAAATGTAGTCTCTCTGAAACTTCCAGTAGAAGGTCTATTTGTTTTTATATGATTTTATATATTTTAATGTACTTACATTATGGGTACATGTGTTTGATTAAGTACATATGTGTGTAACTGTGCACAAACCACTGCACATGTGTAGAGATTGCAGGACATTGTGGAAGAGACAATCCTCTTCTTCTACCATGTATATTATTTCAGAGATGAAGTTCAGGTACGCGGTCTTGAGTGGCTAGTAACCTTACTTGAGTGGCTAGTGGGCCACCTCATACATTCCTTGAGCTTTAATTCTTTACATCCTCTGAAGATTGCCTGTTCATTCATCATGTCAAAACCCACAGAGACTATGAAGGTGGTCATGCTGCAAACCAGCATGAGTATAGAAAATGAAGCAACTAAGTTTAAATGAGTCATTGATATTTCTTATCATCCTATCACTCCCATAGGTCGAAGTGGTTAAAACTCTCACCCAAGGCCTTCTACTATCAGTTGCATTGAACTAAAAGTGTCTGTAGCAGTATCTGTATGCACAGCGCCTGCAAGGTCTGAGATAGAAAGAGCCCAAGCAATGAGAGGGAAGGGCGTGCATGCCACTATCTTTATCTCAGAAGTTATTTCTAGTTTGTAGCTTGGAAAGGAAAACATTCAAATTTCCACTAGGGTATCACTGGGTATGCAAACCATGCTTAAATCTAAGTCTCTAGTTCAGCATTGCCTGGCAAATGAAAATCAAACTGGATAATAATCTTGGAGGTCCTTTATATAATAAGGTATTGGCAGGGTTCTTTAAAGAATACCTTAAGGGTCCTTTGTTTATATATTATGGTTTGCAGTTTTTTTTTGTTTTTATGGGATTTCTGAGTGTTTGTGAACATATATGTCTCTGTGTCTACATGTATATTTCTTGTGCTTTTTCTTTGCCTCTTTTTCATTATGTTTGCTTTGTTCTGTTCTGGTTCATTTGTTTATTTTGTATCTTAATCTTCATTATTATTGTTATTAGTATCATTAATAGTATCATTATTATTTAGATGCCTGTTTGTATTTTAATAAAGGGAGAAAGAAAAAGTGTGAATTTGGGTGGGTCGAGAAGTGGAGAGGTTGTAGAAGGATTTGGGGGGACAGTAATCTGAATCTATTGAATGAAAAACTGTATTTTCAATGAAAAGTGTCTTCCCAGAAATTTTGATCTTACTATTAGTACAAAGGAATCAAAAACTTATTTTTTAAAGAATCATATTGTATACAGAGGAAAAAAATGAGAGCTTTTCCAACTGAGAAATGTTTCATTTTGCAAGTATGGTAAGGACCCTAGAGGTAATAATCAAGAACACAGAGCACAACACAAAGCAGAAAAAAGTACAAAGCACACACAAATATACAGGCAGGAATCAAATTAGTCAATTTATTGACCTTTTTAATGGAGCACAAATCCTCATCCATTCTCCATTCGGACAAAACAGATTTGCTGTTGTCTCCAATGACTTTGAGTAGGAATTCATCCAGTAACCTTTCTCATTTATTTCATTAGAGCTGACTCATCCCTGCTAAGATTCCAGGACAGGAAAAATAGACTCCATCATCCTCTTGGGTATGTGTGTTTCCAAGTTCCTTCATATATATTCTTCCTTATGCTTGGTGAACCCCTACATTAAATTATTTTTTCCTACTTCATAACTATAATTTCCTACTGTTATAAATCCTAACATACATACCTGACATAAAGATAGTCTTAGACAACTCCAGATGATCACATGATTAGACAACTAAAATAGATCACATCTATCCTAGTACAGTTCTGGAAGGCAGAAAGTGTAAAAATCAAGGAGCTGGCTAGTCTTACTAGTATTTCCTGGCACTGTGAATGGCAACCTATAAGTTCTAAGTCCTTGTGACACTTTCATGGGAGTTGTCTAGGACTATCTTTATGTCAGGTATTTATGTTAGGATTTATAACAGTAGGAAATTATAGTTATGAAGTAGGAAAAAAATAATTCTATGTAAGGGCTCACCAAGCATGAGGAAGAATATATATGAAGGAACTGTAGCATTAGAAAGGTTGAGAACCACTCTCTGGATGTTTGAAAACAGAAAGCATAATGGAGTCATAGGCTGGTCTTGGCATCAGTCTGATATCTGCTTCAGACTAATATCTTGCTTCCTTTTGTTTCTTGTCACCATGAGGGGAATAACCTAGATAGTATAGTCAAAGGACAAATCTGAGGACATGTTCAGAATCCATTTTGTGAAAACATGTGCTGTTGTATCATTTGGAAAGGGCTGTCTTTGGAACCAGTGCATGCACATGAGTGCTTTGGTGCTTTGCTCTTTCTTTCTTTCTTTCTTTCTTTCTTTCTTTCTTTCTTTCTTTCTTTCTTTCTTTCTTTCTTTCTTTCTTTCTTTCTTTCTTACTATCTTTCTTTCTTATTTTATTTTATTTTTTTTTTTTGAGGCAGGTTTTCTCTGTGTAGGCCTGGCTGTTGTAGAACTCATTCTGAAAACCTGGCTGGCCTTGAACTCATAAATTTGCCTGCCTCTTCCTACCAAGTCCAGGGAATAAAGGCTTGCAACACCACACCCAGCTTCTTTGATTTTTTTTTATTCTGCTATTAACTTATTGTTCCCAATGTTGTTTATTTTATTAATTTATTTTATTAGATATTTTCTATATTGACATTTTAAATGTTATCTCATTTCAAGTTTTCCCCTCTAAAAACCCAATAACATGTCCCTCCTCCTCCTACTGACCAACCTAAGCACTCCTGCTTCCCTGTCCTGCCATTCCCTTACGCTGAGGTATAGAGTCTCTCAGGACCAGGATCCCCTCCTCTCACTGTGTCCATCTAGTCCATCATTTGCTACATATTCGGTGGCAGCGATGGGCCCCTCACTTTGCATTATTTGGTTGGTCTTTTTTTTTTAATTACATATATTTTAACTTACATTTCAAATGTTGTATTCTTTCCCAGTTTCCCACTCATCCAGAAACCCCCTATCACATCCTCTGTCCCCCTGCTTCAATGAGGGTGTTCCTTCACCTGTGCACCCTCTCCCACCTCACAGTGTGGTGGCTAACAAGTTTATATCTCTGTATCCTTATCATTCAACACCATATTGGGGATCCTGCAGCTTATAGGGAAAAGATGTCCAGATTCTGAGAACTGCAGGGTACCATCCAATACATCAATCTCAAGCCACATGTGGGTACATCTTCCTAAAAAACGTGTCGTCCTGTTAATAGCTTTCAGTTGGATCTTTAAGTACCTCAGCCAAGATTGAGGTGACTGCTCCCTGCATAATCACTGCCCACTTCATTTTGGGGAGCATCTGTGCCAGGAAGTCAGGGTAGATATCCACATAGTTGATGCGGATTTCAGTGGCCTGCAGGCACAGATGGAAGTCATGCATGTCCAAGCCTTACACATTTGAGCTTAGGAGATAGTATGTGAGCAGTTTTATGTTGTCATTTTGGATTTCTGCCTAGGACATATTGTCTTTCATTAATTTTGGGATTTATTTACATTTTAAATGATAGCTCCTTTCCCATTTTCCATTCAACAAATCCCCAACCCATCCACCATCTCCTCCCTTCCCTTTGAAAAAAGGCTTAGTTTGTATTATATTTCTATATTGCACTCCATAACTGAGTGAAATCAAGACAGGACACATGTAGGAGTATAGGCAGGGTACATGGAGAAAGGCTGCTTATTGGATTGCTTTCTCAGCACAGTTTTCTCAGCTTTTTTTCTTACAAAATTTGAAAGTTTTTTTTTTAACTTTTATTTTAATAACATACCCACAAACACACACACACACACACACACACACACACACACACAAGACTTAAGATCACTAAAGAACAAGCGAAATGATTGTAAAGCAATGTCCTAAATGTATTTCATTATCTCCAGTGCCACATTTATAAGTCAATTCTAGAGGCCTTATGTCTAATCATATTTGGCAAATGGATATAACCCATTATGCAGAATTTGGAAAACTAAAATATGAACATGTTTGTATCGATACTTGTTCAGGATTTCTTTTTGCTTTTTTCTGCTTCTCTCCATAAAGGAAAGGTTTCTAAAAACGTAATTGATCATTGCCCACAAGCATTTAATGCAATAGGATTGCCTAAACATATCAAAACAGATAATGGGCTATCCTATTCTAGTAAAAATTTTATTTCATTCTGTAAGGAATTTGGAATCAAACATAAAACTTGAATTCCTTATAAGCCCATGGAAACGGAATAGTTCAATGTGCTCATCAGACCTTAAAGAATTGGCCTTTTATGACAAAACAGTGGCAGTTATATCCCCCAAGGTCACCAAAGGCGCATCTTGCCTTTACTTTATTTGATCTAAATTTTTTGCAAACTGATATTAAAGGTCAGTCTGCAGCAGATCACCACTGGCATCCAGTTACTTCTAATTCTTATGCATTGATAAAATGAAAGGACACACTAACTAAGGAATGTAAGGGTCCAGATCCGATTCGAATCTGGGGAAGGAGCTCGGTTTGCGTTTTTTCATGTGAAGATGGAGCACAGAGGCTGCCCAAGAGATTAATTTGTTAGCTGAACACAGATCCTGAATCTTCTTATAAGTATCACTCTGAGAACTAAAATTCCTCTTTTGCATAGAATTTAGTTGGGGACTCAACCTCCCAGAAAAGCTGTTTTCTTGCTACTCTCAGAGCTTTGCAATTTGCAACTGAATAAAGTATCTGGACTTCCCCAAAAGAAGCTTTGCATTGCTACTTTCTCATTGTCTGGGTCTCTTTTTCTTAAGCAGGTCAATCAACATCCTCCAATCAGACTGCAGGGGGAGTGCATCCCTGCAAACAAAGGCTTAAGGTGGCAACTGCTATTTTCATTCTAAAGACATTCTACCATGCATTTTGGCTTTAGGTCTGATTTGAAAAATAGGTTTATTAGAAGGGCTAGGAAGGCAGATATTTCAAATATTAGAAGAGATTGGTTTTTATTCTGATAGATGGTCTTAGTCCCTTTGCTGGTCTCTGGTTCTCCATCCTTGCTGTTATTGCAAGCTCCCCTAATTTCCTCAGGCTGTGGGAATAACAGAGATGAGGAGGATGACCTCCAGCTCCTAATATAGCCTAAAAGCCACAAATTGTGATGTTACCAGTGGTATAATTCTTGTTGAGGCCTTGCTAAATCTGCTGTTGGCAATACTCCTTTAGGAGATGCACAGTACTGAGAACTGTGCATACTGATTCGTGATGATATGAATACAGTATGGGTACAGCTTCGGTGCAGATATTTACTGTATAATATCATGGGTATTCAGTGTTCTTTGTCTAATATCCACGTAGCAGTGAGTGCATACCATGTGTGTTCTTGTCTTAGGGAGAGATGTTCCACATGTATCTGTTAAATCCATTTGGTCCATGACTTCTATAAGTTTCACAGTGTCTCTGAGTTGAATGGTAGGGATATAAAGTAGGGAAAGAATTTGTTCAACCCATATTACATGAAAAAAATTAAATTAATATATACTTTTTTTTAATCCAAAAAGCATGCCTATAGACCCATCTAATGTAGGGAGATCCTATTTGATGTTTCCTCTTCGTAGGTGACTCTAGATTTTCACAAGTTGGCATAAGATTACTAGCACACTCAGATTAACATAAACGCATTTTCAGTCATGTCTAAAACCATCATACCAATCGACCGAGATATTCTCTGTACATTCCATGGGCTAAATGTCAGAAACATGTGTGTTTTACAGTGTGTCTCAGATTTAAAGTGTAAATCCTAAAAGGAGGGCCATGGTCAACCTTCCTACTTCCTGCTTCTAGGCCACTATTTGCTGCTCTGTGGCACTACAAAGGCTTCTTCGTTAATCAGGTACCACTGTGCCATAGATATCTTGAAGTGACAGAGTGTACAAGCATCCATGGGACCTAGATGCTGATGAGAACACTCTTACACCATCTCCTGCCTTCACAACATACTTATTAAGATGGTGAAATCTTGGGAAAGTCATGGTAGAACAAATTCTTTAAAGCCCAGTGCTGTTCTCAACAGTCATCTCCTGATTTTCTATATGGACCTCATATGTTACACTTTGAAGTCAACCCACAATCTCATGTTTCTTGTGCAAGTCATTAGAGTGTCAATTAAATCTAGACTTTGGGAATATATCAATAAGTCTGCATTATCTTCATATTCCCTGCCCTTAATTATGGTAACCTTGCCAAGAATAGATGTCTCACCATTCTCACTGACAGTTTACCTGGTAAATAGATAGTTGAGAAAAAGACATTCTTCTAAGGCCCAAATAGCCTAGTTAATCACTATATGAGAAGCAGGGCTGACATCACTCAGCACAAAAGCTAAAGAGAGTCTCTTGTTTTGTGGAGAACTGAGAGAACAGCAGGGACAGGGGCCTTAATGATAGTCAGTCCAGACCTAGAGGCTGGGTCTAACAGCATCCAAAGGAATACAGGCCAATTTCCTCCAGCTTCCTGGAGGAGCACTGTTTCTCTTCAAAATGTGACAGGGATGGCACCCACAAGGGGGAAGAATGCAGTGTGTTCTAGACTTATTTTGAGCCATCAGGGTAATGATCCTCCCACATTTCCCTTGCTATTACAAATGATCAACCTCAATAGGGGTCATGTAAGCTCTGCTGACACCAGAATCTCTAATTGCAAAACCCTTACAGGAAAGACCAGTTTTCCTCCACTCTAAGGATAAAAAGCAAGGATTGGGCTCATATCGCTAAGCATTTTCTGACTAGCTTTGAGAGAACAGCGTGGTCCAAGGCCCAGATTTCAGATTTGGTGATTACTGACAGTTTAAAAAGTAAGTACCTGTAACGTTTGCTCTGTGGTACTGAAAAATATTGTCCCCAAATGTATGAACACAAAACGGTGAGCATGTAGCCTAAGGAGCAACATTTCCCTGATTTAACACCAGGCACTTGGCATTCATTCTATACACAGAAATACCCCCCGAGTCTCCAGACCACCCTCCTCAACTGTACATTACAAGCATTACAAGTTTTTGTTATAGCCCATAAGATACAAGTCTTCAAGAAACACAATCAGACACAAGGCAGAAACAAGAACTCATGTATTGATCAAATTGCATTATCAATAAAAAAATGTCAGCAATGGGTTGACATTGCTTAGTGTCTGCATAAAATTGGTATAAATGGACCTAAAAGTTCTGTAACAGTTCAGGAGTACAAGAAAAACAAGATTATAATTTCTTAGTAATAAAGAGAGAAACACTTTCTGTTAAAGTATTCAAAACCCTGTCTAAGGTAGATTTGTCACTCAATGGTAGTATTTGATTTGTAACTTCAAAAGCTGACCCGTCCAGCAGGTCCAGTTATTCGAGGGTCTCGACAGGACTTTCTCCTAAGAAATAAATGGGGTGTAGAGAGAGATGAGGATATTGTGCGAACAAAGATATGGAAATGTTCTGAATTACATCAGGACCCCAATGTATTAGCCATGACCAAGGTTTAAATGCACAAGCAAAAGGGGAAGTGCCTTTCAGCAGGAGAAATGGGGCAGAAGCAATGCACCTCAGCAGGAGGGATGGGGCAGCAGGGTGGGGGGGGGAGAGGAAGTACTTCTCAGCAGGAAGGAAGGGGCAGCGGAAATTTTTCTTTTGGCGACTACTGGTGGAAGCAGGAACTTGGCGTTATCAGGGTACATCTTTAGGTCAGGACATCCAGCACTGACTTAGGGTTGGAACAATCTGTAGTTGTTCTCAGAGCAGTGAGTCTGTGGCCTGCTTTTGACCCTCTTTTCTTATGGGGGTGGGGGAGGTGGAGAGACCCAATTCAGAGATCAGGACAATAACATTGCAGTAATAGCTCCCAACAAAAAGCATAGATGCACTCCCCACCACCAGAAAATTAAAAAAAAACAAAACAATACAAAACAAAACAAAAACAAACAAACAAACAAACAAAAAAAGCAAAGGATACTCCAATGCACTGTATCTGCTTTGTTGTGAGTAAATCCACAAACATGAATGGATAGCAACACAGGAAGGAATTATGCACAGCAAGGCACACACACACACACACACACACACACACACACACACACACACACACAAAAGTAAAAAGAAACAGTCCAGTCAAGAAGCTATTGAAGAGAGTCCTTTAAAATTTATGATAAAGAAGATGAAGTGTATTTCTTCACAGTTGATGATTTCTGGTGGAGGGCAAGGAAGATTCATTTTTAGAGCTTGTGTTTGATATTTTCTAGGTTCTTCTTTTTATACTCCAAAACACTAGATAGGACAGAAATAAAGGTAGAGAGAGGAATTAGAAAATCTCTGAATCTAATTTTTTTCCTAGTGCTTTTTCTTTAACTATGGATATGAAAAAACCACAAGCAACTTGCTTAATCAACCACCAAACACCAGACAAATTGTACTAGCTTTGACACTCAATCTTGTGCAAAGTAATGCAGCAGGAGTTTTTCACTAATGTATGTTGTATGTAAATATAGTATTCCACCAAACTTAGTAACTCTGTATTCCATACTTCCTGCATTCAGCTGTTCACTATTTTAATATTAGTCATACCTATTCCATGCTGTGCCATGTGTTTTGATGCAATTAAGTTTCATCTGGGGACCTCATATGAAATGCAAATATTGTGTGTAAATCTCCCTTAGTGTTACTTCATAAACATGTTTCATCTATGGAGTAACAGTATTAATGCTTTCTGTTTGAAGTACACTTTCAGCGTGCATAAGTAGATACTCCACTTTAGTATTTTATGATACACTAAATATAACATATAGTGTATACTTAGAAGATGAATCCAGTAAAGGATTTTTAAAATGTTGTGTGAGGGCTTTGTGATTTAAAAAAAAAAGTGTTCTCAATAGTATTGGCTGAGATTCTGCAGTCTTGTGTGTGCTCTTTTCTAATGAATCATAATTAACGTTTATGCTGAGACTCGGGGAGGCAGGCTTATCAGTAGAAAGAAAGCCATTATCTTGGAATCTCTCCTTTTATAAGTACTCCTATAAGTATATAAATGTCTGGGTGGCCAATTAGACAGAAACCATGTCTTGGTATACTTGTTGCAATCTGATAGCTTTGTCGTAACCAATCACCCCACCTCTCAGGACTTGAATTAATGTAACTTCCTAAAATGTCCAAGAATTACAAAGACACACACCAGGTACATGCACACCACAAATTCTGACTCATTCTCTGATTCTGAATCTTCCTATGACTGTCCTTGTGACTCTGCCTATCCTTCTTTTTCTGCCTCTACATTCTCTACCTCAGCCTGTATCTGAACCTCTGCCTCTGCACCTTCCTATGCCTTTGATTGTCCCACTGCTACTTATTAGTGCTGAGATAACATACAGGTTAGTTTAGTTTTAGAATTGATCTACTGTGGAATTGGTTTTGTATGAACATTAAGTTGCCTCTCTACCTTGTACTAAAACCATTTGATTGAATTTGAATCTTCAGTATAATGAGAGATGTAACCCAAATTCATAGGGCAACAATGTCTAGGTAACTGTCTGGCATTGAACAGTCACTCCACTGTTCTGAACAAACTGTTTGTAACCAGTAGTTTAAGCACAGGCAGATAGCATAAGTGTAAGTATGCAAGCCTGTCTTGATTTCAATGTGATAAAGATCGGGGCCCAAAACTACAAAAGGAGGTAATGGTTTCTTTCTGTTTACAAGTCTCAGCTTGTAAATTGCATGACCTAGGAAAGTCAGGACAGAACTTGATTCAGAGCTGGTAAGTAGAGGCAGAAACTGAAGCAGAGACTATGGAAGAACTCTGAATTACTTTCCTCCAAGTCATAGGTATGCGAGGTCCTAGGGGATGCAAAACAGAAAAGAAAGAAAAAATAAGTACCAAACATATCACAATGGTTGACCTACATGCATACTTTAAAGTCTGCTCTTGATAATATTTGTGTTCATTTGGAAATCAAGTTCTACATGACAATTGGTAAACAGCATACTTTTCATTATTTCTATTGGATGGACATTTTTACCTGAAGGAGTGTATTTGTTGGATGTGAACATTCCTGGACTACATGGAGGTCCTAAGTTAGCTTGTATCAGGTCCCCTGGAACAGGACTTACATGTGGCTGTGACACACAGGATGATCACTGGGAATTGAATCCCAGACCCTCTGCAAGAGCAGCCAATGATCTTATACTCTGAGTCATGTAAAGTTCTCCACATTTCTGGAGAGAGAAGGAAGGTGTAGGAAGAGAACATTACTCAAAATGTCCAAATTCATCTAAGAATAAATTAATGCTTGCAAGGGTCTGTCAAGATACAAAACAAAAACAAGAAAAAATTAGAAGGTGTGTAAAAATTGAAAAGAATGTTTGTTTCTGCTCTGTTGTGTGTTCTGACCAGGACTAAATGAACACACTAAATGAAGCTGCACTGAGAAGCATAAAGAAGGGAGGTACCACACTCTGACATGTACTAAGGTTGTTTCAACTGTATTTGTGTAATCCTTCAGGGGCTTCTTGTCAAAAATAAACCCCCTTTATCAAATCCCCAACAGTAAATTCTGTGTGTCTCAATTGGAGACTGGGCAGAAGATATGTGAGATGCACCAGGAATGATTAAACTTTATGTTCTCTTGCTCAGAAACCATTTTCAGGGATCCTATGAAATCCAAATGTCAGCTCCAGACTGCATAGTATCAGGTTTTTCTTGGCCAATTCAAAATTAGAGCCAATATCTAAAAAGATGACTTATCTGTTACACAAAGTTGCTGCTACCAAATAGGAGGTGGCTATGATTCCCAACACCAACACTGTGGATCTCTCTCTCTCTCTCTCTCTCTCTCTCTCTCTCTCTCTCTCTCTCTCTCTCTCTCTCTCTCTCTCTCTCTCTCTCTCTCTCTGTCTCACTCTCTGTTTCTGTCTGATTGTGTCTGTGTGTGTTTCTGTGTGTGTCTGTCTGTTTCTGTGAGTCTGAATGTGATTGAGTGTGTGTGTTATTATAATGTAGCCCATTCTTAAAATAAGAAAGGCACTTTCACTTTGTGTTTTTTTTTTCTTTCCATTTTGGCCAAAATGTATTGATTAGCACTGGCTGGCCTCAAATTGGCTATGTATGTATGGCTTTCTTAGAAGTCAAAAGAGATATGATTTCATAAGACCCATAGTCCTCTGGTTAAAAGCAGGAATCACTGTGATACGCTTCCATTTTGTAATATTATAAGGTTTGAACTATATGAAGGTATGTAAGTAGTCTTCAAAATTAATTCCTAGGTGCCAGGGAATGGGGGCAAACACACATTTAATCCCAGGACTTATTATGCTGAGGCAGGAAAATCTCTAAATTCCTTGTCAGTCTCGTCTATAGAGCAAATTCCAGTTCAGCCAAAGATATGCCATGGAATGCAGCCTGGAAAAAAAAACTTGAAATGAATAAAGTTCATAGTTAAGTAATGAATAATTAAAAAAAAAACGCTGCGAAAGACGAGTGAAATATGCAATTATCTAGACATATACCAAATCCATAAGATAAACCATCTAAACAGCACCTTAACACCTTAAGAAATAGAACCAATCATGATAATCTCCCACCAAAACAACCCTGGGACTAGATGGCTGTTGTGCAGAATTCTATCAGACCATCAAAGAAGAACTAATACCAATTCTCATGAAAGTGTTCCACAAATTAGAAACAGAAGGAACAATACAGAATTCATTCTATGAAGCCACAGTTACACTGCATATTCTCCTGTGGAGATGGAATGGTCACTGCCTAATGAGGAACTGGTCACTTCTTCCTTTCATACAGGACTTTGTTTGAGATTATTTTTTGCTTCTACCATGGTTAATATTACAAATAGATTTTAAATACAGTTTTAACATATATGAATTTTAGCTTTAGAAAATACCATGTATATTTAACAGGCTTTTAACAATCATAACTTATATTCACAACATAAAAGCAAAAGAAGTTACAACCTATTTAATTAATGAGAGAAAACTAGAGACTATTCTAACCAAATTGAACCAGGAGGAAAATAAGAACTGTACTGAAAAAGTGATTTTTAGTAATAAAAATAACAAAAATAATGATAATAATAATAATAATAATAATAATAATAATAATAATAATAATGAAATACAATAGAAATTAAAAAAAATGAATACATATATTTTGCTAGTTTAAGTAAAAAATACTAATGAATAATAAGAAATATGTTCACCTGATTTCGAAATCCCAATCCTCTCATTCTATGAAAATTTTGGTTAGAATTTGAAAGATTAGCTTTGTGAATAGTTGTCCAGGAAATTGACAGATGCCCTTAGGTTATGTTGCTTTCAGTTGTTATGGAGACAATGCCTCAATTACACTCCTTTCTGTGGCTTGCAATTCTAGGTCCTCAGTCTGCCACTGCCTCCACCTCCACCTCCATTTCCGCCTCTGCTCTACCTCTGCCTCCTCCTTCTTCCCCCTTTCCTTGTCCATATCCCTGTCCCTGTCCTAGTCCCTCTCCCTGTCCCTGTCTCTCTCCCTGTCCCTGTCCCTGTCCCTGTCCCTCTCCCTCTCCATCTCCCTCTCCCTCTAGCCTCCCCACTAGCACACAGATAACCCTCAGATTATTTCAGTTTTAGTACTGATCTACTCTAGAATTTTTTTCCTTCATGTCTACTTCCTTCCTAGCTTGTTTAAAACTATTTAATTCAATTTGAATCTTCCACATAATAAGAAATTTATTCAAAATTCATAGGCCAACTATTGCTAAGTAAGTGTCTGGTGTTCATCAACCACTCCACTCTTCTAAAGGAAGTGTTTTGTAATCAGAATTTTAAGCACAGGCAGATATCTTTAGTGTTAGTGTAAAATTCTGTCTTGTGTTCAATGTGATAAAGATCAGGACCAAAACTGTTGGAAACCAGGCCTTACCTAACTTGAACTGTGTTTCACCTGGGAGGCAAACAGAGGCTGAAAAGAGAGGGGAACTATATAGGTGAGAGAAAAATGGAGCCAAGACAATTTTCTGATCTAGGCTCAAATATTTAATAAAAGTTTTCACTTATAAAGGGGGAAACCCATTCTCTGCCATGCCAAGTTTCTTGCTTTCCTGATACCAAGTTGTCAGCACAGCCTTTTAGCACTAAGTCACCAAATTCACAGATTGCAGTTAACTACAGAAAATCTTGGAGAACCAATTTGGCCTCATGGCAGATGGCAGGTAGTTTCACATCAAAGGAAACTAGCTGAGGAGCTGCACTGCAGGTGGCCCTGCCTCAATGGCATAAGGTCTGAACCTGCATAGGTTGGAGGAGGTTATACTCCCCCCCCCGTTAATAATATTTTAAAAAGTGCTAAACTGAGGCATAAAATGTATTTATGCTCTATAGTCTTGCCTGGGAGTTATGGTGACTGGAGGCCACACCTCCCTTAGGAAATCTTAGATCTTCCTGAAGCATCAAATTCCATTATGGATGCTACGTGCAACTAGTTTGTGTTATATATCACACAAAACATGGCTCTGTGTTGTGTTATCAACAGTCATTGATTTTGGCATGTACCTCTGTCTTAGATTGGTATGGTTCTGAGATCTGGATGTCTGTCATTGAATGTCCAGCCCTCATTATCACACCTTATTCCCAATTCAGACCAAAGTCATAATATGTACTAGAATGAAGATCAATAACTGCCACCTTCACTGTTGGAGGCAAGGCTGTACATCTGCTACAGTAAGGCAGAAGGACTTGGATGACCTGATTGAGAAACAAAGGTGGGACAGTGATAAGCAACAGTATGAAAGTTTCTTTGGAGAAGTCCAGGTACCCCATTCAGTTACAAATTAGCAATGATCAAGCTTAGTCTTAGAGATTCTGGTGTGGGGAGGTGGCTTTGAGAATTGCAGAAAGGCTGCAGCCTCTCTGGGAGTGGAGGCTGTCCTCCAAATTAAATTTGCTAGCTAATTAAGATTTTAGCTATCTTCCCTAATTCTTCTAATACTGGAATTATTAATAGACCAGTCCAATATTGAATTAGGATACCTGTTCACAGTGAAGTTAGAAGATGAATCACTATAACTCTATCTTGAGACTAATCTTTCTAAATCAGATTACACAGTCTATACTGTTCTATATCCCATAATTCTTAAAAACCTTGAAGTAAAGCATCTTAGCTTGTCCAAACAGGGAAAATGATAAACAAAGGTAGGTCAAAAACATATACCCAATTCAGCTTTCTTGTCACTACAGTCAGGGCACTAAGCAAACACACTTGTTAGTTTTTCACAAAAATTAGCCTTCATATATATGCAGCATTCTGTGAAGAGAACCTATTCTTGTCCCTTTCCCTATAAAGTAGCTACTTAGGATCAAGCCATATACCAATAAGTAGATTTTTTTCATTTGACCTAGACATGATTATGTCTCCTATTTAAGATACTATCAGGCATTTTTAAGTTCTTTGACATCCAAATTTCAAAGTTCTTAAAGTGTGATTTAAATAATGTGCATGGGGATATAATTTATCTTGTCCTTTGTTTTTTTAAAAAGAAGAGTTTTTTAAAGTTCCACATTACCCTGTATTAGATAAATTAATAAATTGTTTACAAAACATTTCAAATGCTTTACTGTTATAGTCAGTATTAATATAACAAGGCCAGCGACTAATTACACTTTCAATTGTTTATCTTGAAGAGCGGATTTAACTAGAAAGCTTTAAAATGTATTAATAGTCCCCCTCTTCCTTTCTCTTTCTCACTTCCTCCATTTCCAGCAGCAGTCTTCTTGCCTCTGCAGGTATTTTACACATGAAGTATCCAAGCAAAATGACATGTACACAAACAACCATACCCAGCATCAAAGTTTATAAAATAAAAGAAATGATGTGTAGACTATGATAATAATTTTTCTGGGAAAGGTAGTATAGGAGAGAGGAATCACTGTGTGTGGACTCACAAAGACACAAAGAACCCCCCAAATAGATCCAATTTACCACTCCTTAGAAACACAAACACCACAGGCAGGAGGAGGGATTTTGAATGAGGAACTCTTTCCTTGTCTTTCCAAGTGCTTTGGTGGATGAGCACAACTACAGGAAAAGGGTCTCACAGCAGGTAAACTCCCACCACCACCCCACACAAAGGCAAAGTCACCTTGGTCGAACCAGGAGCAGATCACCTTTCTCTGCAGGTTGTTTCTGTTTAGCTGCATTTGGAGAAAGCATTTGGAACAGTTGCTGCCTGCTCTTGAGAAGGGCTCTAAGGGTACAATGTATAGGTCTGTAGAATTGCAACAAGTTTGGACCCTAGAAAAGTAATGGGTTGCTGAAATGGTCCTGGACTGTGAATCTTAGGGTCTTGCTAGGGAATTTCTTAATCTACAGTGACATTTAGACATTGGAGCAAGCAGAGGTGCTTTGATCCTTATCTTAGGCACTCAAAGTTGTCCTGGAAGACAATCGTTGTGACTGTTTGTGAGGCTTTGCTGGAGGAGAGGGGATATTGACAGCCCTCTACACGATCTGCATGGCACACAACTAGAGCTTTCTTTCTTATGAAGCATAGAAGTGACTGAGGGCAAAACACCACAGGAGACAACTATATCAGCGTCCCTTAAGTAAAATCTTGCTAGTGTATGAAATAGTGTGCCTTGCAAATACTGAAGTGGGTGCTCACAGTCATCTATAGGATGGAATACAGGGACCCCAATATAGGAGCTAAAGAAAGTACCCAAAAACTGAAGGGGTCTGCAACCCTATAGGTTGAACAACAATATGAACTAACCAGTACCCACAGAACTTGTTCCTCTAGCTGCATATGTAGCAGAAGATTACCTAGTCAGCTATCATTGGGAAGAGAGGCCCTTGGTCTAGCAAAATTTATATTCCACAGTTCAGGGGAATGCCAAGGCCAAGAAGTGGGAGTGAGTGGGTAGGTGAGCAGGGGGCAGGAGATATAGGGGACTTTTGGGATAGAATTTGAAAGGTAAAAGAAGAACATATGTAATAAAAAATGTGGGGGAAAATAAAGAGACTAGGTCGTTTCTACAATTAGGAAAAGTCTCATTACTTTATCCCATTAAATGTGCACATTAAAAAAAAAGTGGCTAATGGCTTTGAACAGGATCCTTGCTGAGGACAGGATCTTATAAAGGGTTCCAGATAGACAACTCATTTACAGTTTTACAAGCTAGTACTTATAAACAATTGATCATTGGGAGCCTCAAGCTGAGACACCCGATCACTGGGCATAAGTGTTGAGATAATTTGAAGATATTTCCATTGTTTTGAATAATCTGTATGATATTGGATACATTTACTCTATGGAAGGAGTATGTGTGTGGAGTCCCTTGTGTCACTGAAGTAGGAGTTGTAAAACACCTGTGGCAATGATGCAAGTTCATATCTATGATGTGTTTGTGATGTCAGTATTTATAAAGGAGGAAGCATCTCTGAGATGCAATAACACATTTAAAAAAGAAAACCACAAGACAAAACGGAAAGGGAATATTGCCTTATGTTGTTGTATTTCTGTTTTGTGTGTGTTGTGTGTGTGTTTTGTTTTTTGTTTTTGTTTGTTTGTTTGTTTGTTTTCTTATTTGTGTGTATGGTCTGATTTTTGGATTTTTTCGAGACAGGAATTCTCTATATGCCCCTGCCTGTCCTGGAACTCACTCTGAAGACCATGCTGGCATTGTACTCAGAAATCTGCCCAAGTCTGCCTCCCACGTGCTGGGATTAAAGCTGTGCACCACCAACACCCTGCAAATATTGCCATTTTTAGTGAGATATTTTTAATGTTTTTTTACTGATTTATGTAAGATATTTTAAATGGTGTGTCCATTTTTTTTCACATTGTTGCATTATTCCTTTCAAAGTTTGTTGATTATTGCTCACAAATACAGGATTTAACATCAGGACACTGACATTCTTCTTTTTCATTTCATTCCTCTCCTTTTTTTCTTTTTAACTTATCTGGAAATGGATTTTTCTGTATAGTCCTAGCAATTCTGGGCCTTCTTGTGCAGTTCAGTCCTGAATTCAAATCTACTGGATTTTATCACCAAATCCTGAGATTAAACCCCTTTCTAAGCAGACATCAACATTTTTTTTTAATTTTCTGTCTCACAATACTTCTTTAGAAGATGTCCTCATCACAGTTCCCAAGTAATGCCTTCAGACACTTCTAACTTTCTGTAGCAACCTTACCATATAGAGCCTATGTAAGGCATCCTGTTGGGTAGCATTCTGTCTTAAGCTGTCCACATCCAAAGTGTTTGTATTCTTCACAGTGGCCTGTGAGGTTAGTATGATAAATCTGGGATGAGCTGTCAGGTGAAGAATTATTCACCACTGCAGCCACAAAGCTTGCAGTTTCCACTGCTCCTGATCATGATGGTGCAGAAGGTTTCTTTGATTTTCATAGACACTGGCTTCTTATTCCCAAATCTTGGTAGTGGTACTCTATTCTGCCTGTCTGTGTAAACAATTAGACATGAACCATGTCTTAGTATACTGGTTGAATCTTGAGAAGTTTGTTGTTCTTTTCTGCTGGATAGCCTGTTACTGGGGAAATCCGGCCATCAAGATTATTCTTAGCCTGGAAGGTACAGAGTCAGGGTCAGAGGAAGTGTGAAGTCTGGGTAAGGACTAGTTCTTAATCCAGATATTCCCTATGTATAAGAACCATAATTGTCAACATTTCTCATTTAAAAAAAACACTTGAGGTTTATATGTGTTATTCTCAAATGACAGCTGTAAGTTTTTTCCACTTAAACACACCCCTCAATATACAAGAACAGATATCTACAGGGTCCTTTATAAACTATTCACAGTTGTGCATCCCCATGGTCTCTGGTCTGTTTCCATTGTGAAAGGACATATGTTGAGAGAGATTTGTTTACCTTTGCTCTAATGATGTCCCTGGTCGTAATGTCTCAGTATTCATCCTGGTGTGAATACTGTGGAAATCGAAAATGTTAAAGGAACCGTGAAGCAAAAATGTTAATTGGTGTGAAAGAGTTAATGGGAACAGCCTTTAGTTTCCACTGACTGACACTAAAATATTCATTACCTGTTATATTTCACAAAAACAGAATTATTGCTCATTTGTTCAAAGTGGACAGCCAGGTACAAATGAAATGACTTTTATCCACTGGGCTGTTTTTTTTTCAAAGCCTTGGAATGGCTCAACAAAGGAGTGCCTGAGAGCACCTGAATGTTCAGATAAAGTTTACTGAGGTCTCCTTGGCCTGAGAGTGCCTGTCCAGCTGCACTTTTGAACAAGAGGAATGGGTGGGACATTCTTTGATAGAAACAGCAGGAGCTTGGTTGCCAGTCAGAAAATTATTGAAGAACAGCAGCAGGCTGTAGTGTTTGAGATTGTCAGACACCCTGTGAAAATTGCAAAACCCAAATTAACTTGGAGCTAAAAAGTTAGAGATCTGATTAAGAGGTAAAATCTTGGATGTTGTAGTGAAGAGCAAAAACTTATAATTTTGGGTCTTATAGCATTTTGGTATGTAAGTTCAAGAAATACAGGGCTGAAGAATAGACCAAGGCGGGTCCAGGCACAGCCAAACCCACCCTGTAGCTAAGAATGTCCAGCCATAAAAGATAAAAAAGAGAATGCAGGAACTAGCCACTGCTATCAGGGCAGACCAAATGGCCATCTGGCAGGATGGCACCTCCCTATAGATCCCCATAAATCATACATTGACCAGGTGTCCTGCTGACCTCGAGAAGTCCCAAGCCCTTGTGCCATTCTACACCTTAGCATGCACATATTACCCTGTTAATTTGTAATCATCCCGCCAACATTTAAATAAGCCTATCATGTGTAATGGCCCAAATTCTTTTGGCTCCCCTGTTTTTGGTTTGTGGTTTTTGCCTTTATATGCCTGTAAAAAGTTTGGGCCGGGGTTGAACTTCCCTGCCCCCTGCGCAGTGCATGAGATTCGACCCAGCATGCTGGCTTGGGCGCTCCTTTTTTGTTTGTGTGTTTGTGTGAGATTAAAGCTTGTATAGTTACAGCGAGTTCCGCCTCAGTGTCCTACTGGGTGCGCACCTCCCTGAAGAGGGACTCACTGAAGGGGTCTTTCATGTGGTGCATTGGCTGGGAGATGCGTGACCACCCAGGGGTCCTAGACCCACTTGGAGGTAAGGCCCTCTATCTTGTCTTGGTTTTGTCTCTATATTCTGTCTGAAAATCTTGTGAGATCACAGTTTCAGTTTTGCAAACTCTCTTATGAGACAGTGCTTCGAAGGGAGAGCAAAGTGGATAAGGACAGATGTGTCTAGGTGTCCACCATTTGTTCGCCCTGGGAGACTTTCAGGGAAGTCAGGGGGAGGGCCAGGGATGCCTAGTGAACCTCCTCGGGAAAAGTCAGGGATAAATTTTCTCCTTGACGATCTGTTTCTGAGACCTGATACTAGGCCGTCTGATTCTTTTCAGGAACTCTGGTTGACACAGAGTAGGCAACCGGTTTTGCTTTTGAGTCTTGTAGCCTTTGTAATTGTTTTTAACATGTGTGTGACAGAGCTTAACATGGGAAAGACTGTGACGACCCCACTAACACTTACTCAGAACCATTGAACAGACGTTATGACTAGGGCCAACAATCTTTTCTTTGATGTCAAGAAGGGACCTTGGCAAACTTTTTGCTCCTCTAAATGGCCAGCTTTTGGTGTGGGCTGGCCTTCGCAGGGAAATTTTAGCTTGCCTGTTATTCTAGGTGTCAAGTTATTTTTCAGACTGCAGGAGGGCATCCTGATCCGGTACCTTATATAATTGTGTGGCAGGATCTGGTACAAAATCTGCCACCCTGACTGGGTTCCTGGACTTCCGGAGCAGAGGCAGCGATGGTGGCAGTAGCCATGAAACCGAAAATGATGCATGCGGGTCTGCCAGAGCACGTTCCATCGGCCCCCCTGAGGATCTATCCTGAAATTGATGATGCCTTTTTCATTGACTCCTTCCCACCCCCTTACCTCCAAAGAACTTCTAATCCTGATCCCTCACAACTGCCCACCCCAGCAGACCCCAGGGTGGCCTCTGTGACAGGACCGTTGGGAGGGACTCCTAGCTGCAAAGGCCATAGTTCAGAGGGAAGTGAATCTAAACCAGATCCACTGTTGCTTTGCCTTTAAGAGCTTATGTAGGAGGACCTTCCCATGCCCCGGGGCAGTTAGTCCCATTGCAGTACTGGCCATTTTCATTGATAGATATGTTGGCAGATATGTATAACAGATATATATAACTAATCACTCCTCTTTCTCATAGAATCCCTCAGGCTTAACAGGACTCCTTGAGTTCCTAATGTTCTCCTACCAGCCCACTTGGGATGACTGCCAGCAAGTTTTGCAGGTCCCCTTTAGAACTGAAGAGAGAGAGAGGATCCTGCTAGAAGCCAGATAAAAACGTCCCAGGACCAGATGGGACCCCCACTAATCTCCCCAACCTTATAAATGCAGCTTTCCCCTTGGCCCGTTCTGCCTGAGAGTTCAATACTGTGAAAGATAGGGAGCGTCTCACAGTCTACTGATGGACTCTAGTGGCAGGGATAGAGCGGGCTGCAGGGTTACCCACCATTTTGGCCAAGGTAAGAGAAGTCCTTCAGGGTTCAATGGAGCTGCCCTCCGTTTTCTTAGCACGACTAATGGAGTCTTATAGGAGATAGCCCCATTTGATCCCTCTTAGGAGGGACAGCAGGCAGCTGTAGCCATAGCTTTTATTGGTCAGTCTGCCTCTGATATTAAGAGAAAGTTACAGAGGTTAGAGGGTCTCCAAGATTATACTCTGCAAGATTTAGTAAAAGAAGCTGAGAAAGTATACCACAAGAGAGAGACTGAGGAAGAAAAGCAAAAGAGAGAAGAGAAAGAGGTAGAGGAAAGAGAAATCCGGCATGAACGCCAGCAGGATAGGAACTTGACTAAGATTTTGGCCGCAGTGGTAGGTGGAGAAAGTTCAGAGAAGGGTCTGTCAGGGAACCTGCGCAACAGGACAAGAAGACCCCCAGGAGAACAGAGACCTCCACTTGAGAAAGACCAATGCACATACTGCAAGAAAAAAGAATATTGGGCCAGAGACTGCCCAAAGAAGAAGCAGAGGGGCCCCAAAGTATCTGCCCTTGAAGAAGACAAGGGAAGTCGGGGCTCGGTCCCCCTCCCCAAGCCTAGGGTAACTCACTCTGTGGAGGGGACCCCCGTTAATTTTCTAATAGACACAGGAGCTGAATATTCAGTCTTGACTGAACCTTTAGGACAATTAGGATCAAAGAAGATTTTAGTTATGGGAGCCACTGGTAGCAAGCTTTATCCCTGGACAACCAAAAGGATTTTAGACATAGGAAAAAATAAAGTGACACATTCTTTTCTTGTGATACCTGAGTGCCCAGCACCCCTGCTAGGCTGGGAACTTTGGAAAAAATTGAAAGCACAAGTCCAGTTTACTTCTGACGGACCTGAGGTATCATGGAAGAAGAATCCAGTGGCATGCTTAGTTTTAAATTTAGAAGAAGAATATCACCTCCACGAACAGAAATCTGAGACTTTACCCTTAAAAGAATGATTGACAGGTTTTCCAGAGGTTTGGGCAGAGCAGGCTGGGATGGAATTAGCTAGGCAAGTGCCACCCAACATAGTCGAGCTAAAAATGGCTGCCAAACCCGTTTCAGTCAGGCAATACCCCATGAGTCAAGGGGCTAAAAACAGCATTCGACCACATATCCAGAGACTGTTATAACAGGGTATATTGGTCCCATGCCAGTCCAATTGGAATACCCCCTTTTTGCCAGTGTGTAAACATGGGACAAATGACTATCTGCCTGTCCAGGACTTAAGAAATGTCAATAAGCGGGTACAGGACATTCACTCAACTGTGCCCAACCCTCACAACTTGCTGAGTTCCTTACCACCTGAACGGTCCTGGTACACTGTCCTGGATTTGAAAGATGCCTTTTTCTGTCTCAGATTACACCTGAGCAGTCAACTTCTGTGTGCTTTTGAGTGGCGAGTCCCTGAAGGAGGATATACGGGTCAGCTAATCTTGACTAGGCTTCCACAGAGGTTCAAAAATTCACCCACTTTTTTTGATGAAGTGGTCCACCACAACCTTATGCCCTTTAGGGAACAGAACCTCCAAATTTCTCTCCTATAGTATGGAGATGATTTAATCCTTTCAGCTTCAACCCAGGAACTGTGCCTTGACAGGATCAAGAAGCTTCTAAATGAAAAAAGTGAATTGGTGTACCAATAAGAAAGCTCAGCTATGCCATATGGACTTCACCTACCTAGGATACTCCCTCCGAGAAGGAAAGCAGTGGTTCACCGAAGCTCGAAAGAAGACTGTGATGCAGATCCCAACCCCCACCACTCTGTGACAAGCACGTGAGTTTCTGGGAACGGCAGGCTTTTGTAGACTCTGAATACCAGGGTCCACAATGTTGGCGGCACCTCTGTACCCACTCACTAAAGAAAAAGTCCCGTTCACCTGCACAGAGGAACACCAAAAAGCCTTTAACAGCATAAAGGCTGCTCTGCTTGCAGCCCAGGCTTTGGCCCTGCCAGATTTGACTAAGCCTTTCACCATATACGTTGATGAGCCAGCTGGAGTAGCCAGCAGAGTCCTGACTCAGACTCTGGGGCCGTGGAAGAGGCCAGTGGCCTACCTGTCTAAAAAATTGGACCCAGTTGCCAGTGAATGGCCCTCCTGCCTAAAAGCCATCGCTGCAGTAGCCCTACTTGTTAAAGATACTGGAAAGCTTACTCTAGGTCAGCATGTGAGTGTAATCACTCCCCATGCGTTAAAGAGTATTGTATGACAGCCCCCTGACCATTGGATGACAAATGCCCGGATGACCCACTACCAGAGCCTGTTGCTAAATGACCTAGTGACTTTTGCCCTACCTGCCATCCACAATCCTACCACCCTCCTCCCCAAGACGGATGCCTCTACCTGGGTACACCAATGTGCTGATATCCTGGATGAAGAAACTGGATCGAGAAAGGATCTGACTGACCAAACTTGGCCAGGTGTGCCTGACAGGTACACAGATGGTAGCAGCTTTGTGGTGGAGGGAAAATAAAGAGCAGGAGAGGCAGTGGTTGACAGAAAACATGTAATTTGGGCAAGTTAACTTCCAGAAGGAACTTCGGCTCAGAAGGCTGAGCTCCTGACGCTAACTAAAGCTCTGCGGCTGGCAGAAGGTAAGGCAATCAATATTTACACTGACAGCCACTATGCTTTTGCCACAGCTCACATTCATGGGGCCATCTATAGACAAAGGGGGCTACTTACTTCGGCAGGCAAGGAAATCAAAATAAAGAAGAAATCTTGGCCCTCCTAGAGGCTATACACATGCCCAAGAAACTGGCCATCATCCTCTGCCTTGGCCATCAAAAGGAGCAAGGTGCTGTAGCCCAGGGAAATCAGATGGCAGGTTGGGTGGCCAAACAGGTGGTACAAGGCATCCCTGTGCTGCCTGTAGAGAGTATAGAAGAACCAAAAGGGACCCCAGAGATCAGTTTTGAATACACCTCCAAAGATTATGAGATGATTGAAGATCTTGAAGAACAAGGGAAGTCCAAAGGATTTAGCTACCATGGGATAGCAAGAACAAAAGAAGGAAAAATTATTTTGCCCTATAGAGAAGGAAAGGCATATGTAAAACGCATCCATCCCTTGACACATCAGGGAGCAAAGAAATTGTGTGATTTAATCCAGTCCTCAAACTATTATGTGCTCAGGCTACTAGACGAACAAGTAACTAAATCCTGCTAGTGTGTTGCCTAATTAATGCTGCAGGCCCCTTTAATGAACAAGGAAAACGACAACTGGGGGATAGACCTGGAGTTTACTGGGAAGTAGACTTCACTGAGATCAAACCAGGAAAATATGGTAATAAATAGTTACTAGTTTTCATAGACACTTTCTCAGGATGGGTAGAAGCCTTTCCCACCAAGTCTGAAACTGCTCAGGTGGTGACCAAGAAGATCGTTGAAGAGATCCTACCCTGGTTTGGGATCCCCAGTGTAATATGCTTGGAAAATGGGCCTGCATTTGTTGCCCAGGTAAGTCAGGAATTAGCCACACATTTGGGGAACAATTGGAAGTTATATTGTGCTTATAAACCCCAGAGATCAGTAGAGGTAGAAGGAATGAACAGGACTCTAAAAGAAACCCTAACTAAATTAGCTTTTGAGACCAGTGGTAAAGACTGGGTGACCCTCCTTCCCTTTGTGCTCCTTAGGGCCCGAAACACACCTGGGTGTTTCGGCATTACTCCTTATGAAATTCTACATGGGGGACCACCCCCCTTGACCGAGTCTGATGAGATATTGAATTCCAGTGCTGACTCTTCCTCACCCTCTTCTCTGTTTACCCATTTAAAGGCCTTAGAAGTTGTCAGAACACAGATCTGGGACCAGATTAAAGAAGTATACACACCAGGGAGCAGTGCAGTGCCCCACAGGTTCCAGGTCGGGGACTCAGTTCTGGTCTGACAACATCGAGCTGGCATGCTTGAGCCACGGTGGAAGGGACCTTATCTAGTGCTGCTGACCAGCGCCAAGGTCGCAAAGGTAGACAGGATCGCTGCCTGGATCTACGCATCCCACATAAAAAAAAGGCACCCAACCAGGATGAAGACGACCTCAGAGAAAATTGGACAGTGGCCGCTACTGATAATTCTCTTAAACTGTGCCTTCGCTGTACACCAACCTTGGGTAATAATCCTCACACTCTTATGACCCTGACATGGGAGGCCATCTCTCAAGCTGGAGATACTGTATGGAGTACTTCAAAGCCCCCCCCCCCTTATACATGGTGTCCCCCTCTGTTTCCTGAAATCTGTGCCCTGATAGATGGATTAGATGCCTGGGATATCCCTGAAGAGTCACATGAAACGGTGCCCCAAGATGAGGTAATCTATCACAAGCAGCCATATCACCAGGGGTTAAGTTCCCAAGGAAAGTACATTGCAGATATACCAGGCTGTAGTAGCAGGTCTCAACAGAGGAGACTTTGTCAGGAGCCCTTTTATGTCTGTCCCAGGGATAGGGCAAATAAAAAAGAGGCTCGCTGGTGTGGGGGAATAGAGGGCATCTTCTGTAGTCAGTGGAGATGTGAAACCACTGGTACCACTCATTGGGACCCTTCCTCTAGCTTGATATTATTATAGTATCCAGATGAAATAAGGGCCATGATTCCTTAAACATCACTTTTACTCAAAAAGCAAAAGAGACAAAAAAGATTGGATAAGGGGAAGACTGTGGGGCCTAACATTTTATGTGACAGGGACAGGCCCTGGATTCACATTTAAGATTCGGCTAAAGATGAAGTGTCCCCCAACCCAGGCAGTAGGACCTACCCCCGTTCTTGTTAAAAAACCTCCAATGCCCCTTCCCAGACCTACTTTTCCCGGACCTACCCTAGTTGTTCCAGCTATTCCAACAGAAGTCTATACCCCTTCCTCAGACCTGAAACTTACATTGCCCCTACTCCCCCAGATACTGAAAACCGTCTGTTTAGTCTGGTACAGGGGGCTTTTTGGTACGCAATTGTACCAATCCCAACATCACTAAGTCTCGTTGGCTGTGTTATGCCTCCAATCCCTCATATTATGAGGGAGTTGCTCAAGTCAAGACAAACAATAAGGCTGAGGACAATTCTCAGTGTCCTTGGGGAGAAAACAGAAAACTAACATTAGCAGCTGTCTCGGGAAATGGACTTTGCCTGGAACAAGTCCCACATGACAAATGGTAACTCTGTAATCAGACTCATCATCTCCAGTCTTCCAATAATAGAGGTCAGTACTTAGTCCCTCCCTTAGACACAGTATGGGCTTGCAACACTGGACTCACTCCCTGTGTATTTACATCTGTTTTTAATACTTCTAAAGATTATTGTCGTTTAGTTCAGAGTGTTCCTAGGCTTCTGTATCATGATGACAGTTTTTTGTCAATGGATTCAACCACTGGACCCGGTATAAAAGGGAACCCATTACCATGACCTTAGCAGTGCTTTTGGGTCTAGGAACAGCAGCTGGGGTCGGCAAAGGCACAACTGCCTTGATACAGACCCCCCACTATTTTCATGAATTGCACAACCGCTATGGATGCAGACCTAGGAGCACTAGAGCAGTCCATCACCAAACTTGAAGAATCTTTGACCTCGCTACAGAACAGGAGGGGGCTAGATCTACTTTTTCTCAAAGAAGGTGGACTCTGTGCCGCACTAAAAGAAGAGTGTTGTTTTTATGTAGACCATTCTGTTCTTATCAGGGACTCCATGGCTAAGCTCAGAGAAAGGTTAGAAAAATGAAGCAAAGAAAGAGAAGCGTATTAAGGATGGTATGAAAATTGGTTTAACAGGTCTCCCTGTTTTACGACACTGATTCCACCCTGGCAGGCCCTCTGATTATTTTTTCCTCCTGCTTTCTTTTGGGCCATGTATTTTAAATAAGCTGGTTGCTTTTGTTAAAGATAAAATAAACACCATACAAGTCATGGTCCTCAGACAGCAATATCAACAAGAAGAAAGGTCGTTCTAAGATTAGAGCTATCCACTAAAAGAAGTGGGAAATGAACAGCAAAAACTTATAATTTTGGGTCTTATAGCATTGTGGTATGTAAGTTCAAGAAATTCAGGGCTGAAGAATAGACCCAGGCGGGTCCAGGCACAGCCATACTCACCCTGTAGCTAAGAATTTCCGGCCATAAAAGATTAAAAAGAGAATGCAGGAACTAGCCACTGCTATCAGGGCAGACCAAATGGCCATCTGGCAGGATGGCACCTCCCTATAGACCCCATAAATCATACATTGACCAGGTGTCCTGCTGACCTCGAGAAGTCCCAAGCCCTTGTGTCTTTCTCCATTTTAGCAGGTACATATTACCCTGCTAATTTTTAATCATTCTGCCGCCATTTAAATAAGCCAATTATGTGTAATGGCGCAAATTCTTTTGGCTCCCCTGTTTTTGGTTTGTGGTTTTTGCCTTTATAAGCCTGTAAAAAGTTTGGGCTGGGGTTGAACTCCCCTGCCCCCTGCGCGGTGCATGAGTTTCGTCCTCAGCATTCTGGCTTGAGCGAACCTTTGTTGTTTGTGTGTTTGTACGCCATTAAAGCCTTGTATAATTACAGTGAGTTCGGTCTCAGTGTCCTACTGGGTGCGCGCTTGCCCGAGAAGGGACTCCCCACGGGGGTCTTTCAGTAGGTTTTCTGAATAAGTTTGTATTACATGGCAAAAAAAAAAAGATTTATTATATTCATTTCCTTCCTTCTCATGGTGTTTAAGGCATATATAATGCAATTGAATACTGCACATTCGGATTATTAACAGTTTTATACCAAGTTCCAAATTTAACATACCACGAAATGAGAAAGCGTACAATATATATTCCAATCATGAATAAGCAAATGAATGTAGGGAAATAGTTTTCAGGTACTAAGATACATAGCTATTAAGACATGATCAGAACAATTTAGATCAGAGGATATTAGCCTAACCCCTATGACTTAAATTTCCCCTTGGCTGTATACTCAGAGCTCTGTGTCCTGTCTGTTGCTGATTGGAACAATGCTTTGTTTTTCAGTAGCTTCCTGCATGAATTTAACATGGTCATACACTATAGACCGTCTTAGCAGGAATCAACTTAATGTGGATCTAGGAATCTGTTACCTGTAGAGAAGGGCCTCTCTGTTAAGAATGATCAGTGACCATTGTACCTCATTGTTTCTACAGAGGATCCTAAAGGGTGCATAACCTGCTGTGAAAAAGATCTAGGCCCTCTAATCCATGACACAAGCCTAGTTTCCATTTGTTCAGTTATGTCAGATTTTGTACTAATATATTCAGGCAAAGTAATTACTGTTATATATCTGTTCTATCCAAGATTTTAATACTATTGGTTGCTATTTTGCATTGAATCCTAGAGCTGATGAACCAAGTAAAGAACACTGGGAAATCACCTAGAAAAAAGAGATAAAGTGTGTGATGGTTACACCTTGTAATGGCAATGACTCTTTGAATTAAGAGGCCTTAAAAAGAAATGAAATAGAAACTTGAGTTTCTCAGTAATGTGAGTCACTCTGGTATCAGGTCTCTTTAGCCTGAGGATACAAGAGAAGACTCTAACCAACATCATTGACAGTCTTGGTCTTAGGTCATCATGATATCCCTTTCTATGATCCCAAGTGTATCACAATATAATAAGTAGACCCACCAAAGGCAATAAAGTAAAGACAGCACTAATCACTGAGTCCTAGGCATGCTAAATGCTAGGCAGTCACTCTGTCACCTGAGCTATGTACAGACTCTGTTCCCAATATTCACAGATTTAAGTTTTTTCCAATGAAGCCTAGAAGCTGCTTTCGAAGGAAGATGTGTTCTATGACTATGTCCTAGCACAGTCTGCTGGAAATGGCACCTCAGTTTCTGGTCAGTACTAGGAGAGCAACAGCAGGGAGGTAAAAGCTATTCACTATTGCGTCCCGCTCGACCGGCAAGAAAGATACAACAAACTAGAATCTTCCACAGCAAGAGCTTTATTGCTTGCTTATCAGGAAGATCCCGAACCGGGAAAATGGCGCTGCTTTTATAACCTGCAGCATGACATTTCAGCACCTGATATGGCATGACAGCTCCTGATTCATTGCTTGCCCATCACCTGAATATTTCACCCCGAGAATGGGAGTGACTAGGAGTGAATTCACTCTCGCACCTTCGTACAAGGCTTCTTTACTAGTTAGCCACAGCGGAGGCCCGCGCCATCTTATAATGGCGATTGCTCGCAGCACACACGGCTCTCCTCAGAGATTACTGGTGGCATGCACGAGATTGCTCGCAGTACGTACCTGCTCTCCACATCTTCCCCTTTTTATTTTATTAAAACTTGAGGCTGGTCTAGGCCTGTGTAACTTTGCCCATCCACTGTGGCTCCTGTCTTAGGTCATTCCTTCAATGTCACAGCCTTTCCTGTCATAGGGTAACCATATCGCCACCGGGCCCCGTGTCTTAGGTTGATCTGTGCATGAGGAAAGTTGCCCGTCCCTGGATACTACAGTGCTATGTGACATTAACTACTAAATAAACTAGGGCGAACTCTATAAAAGAGGACAGCCACCAATGTCAATTAATTTTTGAGCATAGATAGCCAGATTTCAGGGAAGGCCCCTTGCTTGATGGCAGCAAGTGCTTGGGTTATCAAAACCTTGTCACGTGTTTGTTGGGTTCTGAGCTTGCAAACCAACCAGAGCATGACCACAAGTCCACAGCAGGTGGCAACGCCAAATAAACCTACCCCCACCCATTCCTTAAAATAAGAAAAGGCAGATGAAATCCAGGAGGAGAGGACCTCTGTCAATGACAGGTCCACTCGTGTTGAGTTGATCTTTAGAACGGCCGCTCTAAGGACCTCAAGGGTCTCATCGAATCTTTCAGACCAGTTTCCTGCAAGATATAAAGAAACCTGTCTAGACAAATTAGCTGCATAAGTAAAATTTCATATTGGACACTGGTAATGCACAGAGCTTCCAGTTTTCTTTCACAACCCAACTGGGCCATCTGGTATAGAACACCTATCTGTTCTTCCGCCAGGTCAAGGTACTGATTCAAAGTCATCAGCCCTCCCTTTAACTTGGTACTAGCAGAAGTTTGGACAGTGATGACATCAGCCAGATCTGCTGAAAGCTGATTTAATTTTGTGCCTGATTGAACCGCACTAAACATAGCATACCCTGCAGCTGTAGCAGCAGCTGCACTGGCTGAAATTGCTATGATCACGGCAGCAGTAATGCCAAAATCTCTCTTTTTTCAAAACATAGATAAGATGGAGGGTGTATCCACCAGAACAGGGATCCAACGTGGGATCCGTGCCACCATGGCACGGGTGTTCTTTGTTACATCCCAACATTGAGAAATCCAACAATTATCATTGGAACAGATTTCAAATGAATCATTTGAAAGAATAAACAAGAAAGCGGGGTAAACACAGACTGTGGTAGATGGATAATTAATCTGGTTTACCAAAGTTTTATTAAACCCAGTGATCTCTGCACTGGTATTACTATATCCATAAGAGTCCAGGGAGGCATCATGTATTCCCCAATACTGAGCAAATCTTGAGATGCCAGTAAAAGAAGCCTTTCCAACTGCTCCTCCCTGGATAAAGATCAAAGGATTGAGTTCTGTACAACTGCCATTGACTCCACAAAGCTCCCACTTGTGAAAGGGATGCATTCTAATGTCCTGTATGAAAAGTCCCTTTTTCATAACAAATTCCTTCTCTGGGTTATCTATCATGTTGGGAGAAAAGGAAAAGGTTTTACTCTGATCTGCCCAATGAGTGATGGAGGATTGACAATCAGACCAAGGCAGGATCAGCCCTTCATCTTCCAAACTACAATGAGGGGCTATTTTTGGTTGGTGTGGACGTTTTTTGTCTGAAAAGTTAGGTGGTAGAAATGTACCATTAACCCAATTTACCTCGTGCCAAAAGGTCCGATTTGTAAAGGTTATCTCTACATTGGAAGTATCTTGGGTTGTGCTCATGCAACCTCCTCTATGCTCATTAAACTTCCCCAAAGCTCGGGCTGTGAGGTTGATACAATTTCCTGGTCCATTAATTCGAAAACATAAAGAACCCTGTTCTAGTAAATTGCGATTTTCTCCTAATGGTGCTCAGGTTGGGATCATAGGGTAAATATGGCAAATCCACTGTTTTATCAGTAGTAAAGAATTTTGGAAAAACTATAGCATCATAGCGAACTGGCATTGGTTTAGGGAAAGTTGAGAGAATAGCCCATCTCTGCTGGCCCATTATACTAGGAACCTGAGACAAGTTCAGCATTGTCAGGATCAGGAACAGTCCTCGGGAGGTCAGCATCTTCTGCACCATCCTTGATGAATATCCTGGGGATGAGTCATTCCGGCAGCCAAAATGGGTTGTCTTCACTCTGTGAAAAAACACAAACAGCTCCCCGGGATCTGATTAAGATAGGATACGGGCCTTTCTAGAGACTAGTTAAAACATCCTTCCGTTTGACCATTTCTTTTGGTCTATCAGGGTCTGAGTTATGTCGCTCAGCTGCAGAGTGTCCCTGATCGTCGAGATTCAAAAAATTAAGTGTAAAGAGTGCCATAGATACTGCTACTCTTGGCACTGAGGGCAGAGTCTCATCAACTCCCCCTTTCTGTTTTATAAGATTTGAGTTTGCGGTGGGCACATTCCACAATGCCTTGTCCTTGAGTATTATAAGGAAGGCCAGTCAAATGAGTGACATCCATTTGATGACAAAATTGTTGAAATTAAGTAGAATTATATGCTGGCCCATTATCCGTTTTTAGAATTGTGGGCTTGCCCCACACACTCCACGCTTCTAGGCAGTGCTGTATAACATGAGAGGCTTTTTCACCTGTTAAAGGTGTGGCAAATATTACACCAGAGCAGGTGTCAATAGAAACATGTAAATATTGATTTCTCCCAAAGGAGGAAATATGACTGACATCCATTTGCCAGACCTGTAATGTCCTGACGCCACGAGGATTTACCCCTACATGAGGAGTAGGTAAAAATTGACAACAGTTTTGACATTGGGTGACAATGTCACGAGATTCTTTCCTGGTTAAATTAAAACGGTGGTGGAATGTCTCAGGTGTCACATGAAAGCATTCATGAAATTCTCTTGCAGCCTCTGCCTGTGAGGACAAAGCAGCAGCCACGATTCTAGTGGCTTTGTCTGCTAAGTCATTTCCATGAGACATGAGGCCAGGAAGGCCAGAATGACCTCAAACATGAGTAATATAGACAAGATGTCTTCTGTATAACAAGGCTGACTGAATCTTTTGAAAAATGTGAGCAAGCTTACTAGTTGGTTTAATTAAGCCTGCAACTTCAAGCATATTAACTGCATTGAACACATATAAGGAATCAGATACAATATTGAGCGGTCCCAGGAAAGTTTCAAGGACTTCTAGAACTACCAAACACTCTACAACATGGGGTGATGAATCATTATATTGTTTAGATGTTACTTGGCCATTTACTACATATGCACCTATACCAGATTTGGATCCATCTGTATACACTACTACCCCATCCGGAAGTGGGTGTTTGACTGTTATTATTGGAAACACTATAGCTTGGCTTAAGGCAAATTGTAAAATTGTATGTTTTGGATAATGGTTATCAATTTGTCCTGAATAGGAGGCAACCAAGACTGCCCAATCGTTGGTTGTTGCTGCCAGGGTTTGAACTTGAGCAGAAGTATAAGGTACAATTACTATATAAGGTTCTTACCCGAAATAAGTAATGGCTGCTTTTATCCCCCTAAGTGCAAGTTGAGCAACTGCATTAGGATACCACTCAATGATTTTTGCAGGGGAAGCATTAGGATGGACCCACAACAAGGGCCCATTTTGCCATAAGACCACTGTTGGTAACTGTGCAGTTTTTAATATGCACAATTCAAATGACTTTGACTCGTCAATGCGTTGTAATTGAGCATCTTGTAGGGCCTTTTCTACAATTTGTAAAGCTTGACATGCAGCTGGGGTAAGTGCTCTGTGGGAGGAGATATGGGTATCTCCCTCTAATATGTCAAATAAGGGCTTTAATTCTGCTGATGGAATTTTCAAAAAGGGTCTCAGCCAATTAATATCTCCTAACAATTTTGAAAATCATTCAAGGTATGTAGTTGATCTTTGCGAATCTCTAATTTTTGAGGAACAATTTTGTCAGGATAAATAAGTGACCCTAGGAAGGCTCCCATTCGAGCAACTTGCACCTTTTCGGTGGCCACCTGCAATCCCCATTGCCCTAACGTTTTTATTAATATAAGGTATGCATCTTGCAATAACTCTGAATTTTTATGGCAAATCAAAATGTCATCCATATAAATTATCACCTGTAATGATGGAAAATGTTCTCTAACTGACTTAAGTGCCAATTGTACATACAGTTGACACATGGTGGGGCTATTCGCCATCCCCTGAGGTAGGACCTTCCATTGGTATTTTTGATCTGGCTCTAAGTAATTAATGGCTGGGATCGTAAATGCAAATCTTTGCCTATCTTGAGGGCATAAAGGTATAGAGAAAAAGCAATTTTTAATGTCTAGGATTATAATTTCCCAATTTTTGGGTAAGGCAGAAAGTAATGGTAGCCCTTGCTGAACTGGTCCAAACAGATGCATTTGCGCATTAATTGCTCTAAGATCATGTAATAAGCGCCATTTGCCAGATTTTTTCTTAATTACGAAAATAGGTGTATTCCAGGGTGAGTTAGAAGGCTCTAAATGCCCCAAGTGTAGCTGTTCAGAAATTAGTTTTGTGGCTGCTTCTAATTTTTCAGAGGAGAGAGGCCATTGGGGAACCCATACAACTTCCTCTGTAAGCCATGGTATGGGCATGGAACCCTCAACAGCTGTCTCTAGAAAAAATCCAAACCTTGTCTCCCATTATTACCTTTTTGAGGGATAGGTTCAAGTTTACCCTGCTCTCCTTTTCCTAATCCCCTTCCTTCTTTATAGCATATTTTCTTAATCATTCGAACAGCTTGTGGCGAGCATGCATTAGTTAAGGTCAGTCCTAGTGCCTGTAAGATGTCTTTCCCCCAGAGATTTACTGGGAGTGGTAAGACATAAGGAGTGAATCATCCCATTTGACCTTCAGGCGCTGTCCAGCTCAAAGAACGGGAACTAATAGTGGGACAGGACTGATAACCGAAACCTTGCAAAGAATGTGATGACTGAATAACTGGCCAAGTTTTCGGCCACCAGTGAGAAGAAATAATACTTTTGTCTGCTGCTGTGTCTAAAATCCCCTTAAATTGTTTCCCTTCTATAACTAACTCTAAAGAAGGCCTGGAATCTAAAGGCATTATTAAATAGGCCGAATCATTTCAAGTAGAACCAATCCCTCTGGTAGCTTGAGGGACACCAGAAGAGGGAAAACAGCCATGTAGGCTTGGCTGAATTACTAACTGAGCTATTCTATCTCCTTGTGAAATAGAAACGACACCCTGAGGACAGGAACAGAGAACTTGAAGTCCCCCTTCATAATCTTGACCTACATCTCCAGGGTGAACAATAAGACCTTGTAGTGAAAGGGAAGCCCTGCCCAATATTAGGCCGACACTCCCAGATGGCAGAGGTCCTTTATAGTCAGTAGGAATAGGCTGCTCTCCCATTTGAGGGATCAGCATGAATTGGGTGGTGGTACGGAGGTCCAATCCAGCTGAGCCTTCTGTTGCCCTGCGGACTGTGGGGTCCACCTTTCACCTGTCGTGGTCCCGTATGTTTTCGGGCCCTAAGACCTGAGGGCCCTGTACTGGTTTTTTGAAATGGTGTCATTATCTACTGCTTGAGGGAATCCTGGCTGCAGGAGCCTGCCTCGAATGTCCCTGATTGAACGACAAGCGCTAGTCCAATGATATCATTTTCCACACTTAGTGCACAATCCTGGTGCTCTCCTTTTAACAAGGGCTCTACAGTCCTTTTTTAAGTGTCCCGGTTTGCCACGATTATAGCAGAGTTTGATCTCAGCCATGTCAGGGCATTTTTGCACTTGTAGAATGGCAGCTGCTAAACCTGCATTAGTGAGTGGCCCACCAAGTTCACGGCAAACCTTCGACCAGTCCTGCAGTCCCTTGCTTTTTCCAGGTGTAATAGCTGCCCTGCATTTTTGGGTAGCCTGTTCATATATCAACTGTTCAATTAAAGGCATAGCTGCTTTTGTATCTCAAAATATTCTCCCTGCTGCCTCTGTCATTCTAGCCACAAAAATTGAGTATGACTCCTGGTAGACCTGAGTGATCTTGGTCAAATGCCCACTTGCCTCTCCCTTCTTAGAGAGTGCCTTACATGCCTTAACAGCGGCAGCTGAGATCTGGGCGTATGCTCCCCAATAATAATCTGTTTGGTTAGCAGCATGCTGTCCCTGACCTGTAAGCAATTCAAATGTCCATGTCCTTTGGTTTCCTTCCATGGTGGCATTGGCCCTTGCCTGCGTCTGACAGGAGTCCTGCCACAAAACTTTCCATTCAAGATACATCCCCATACTGGGGGCTGCAGCTTTTACTACAGTCTGGCAATCACCAGGAGTCATAGTGTGAGTTGCAAGCCTTTCAACTTGTGCTACAGTGAAATTAGCTCTGACTCCATAACACGGACTGCTTCTGCAAGCTCCTTAATCTGTATATATTCTACTGGAGCGTGAACACGCCCTCCCTCAGCTCTTTCAAAAACTGGAAATGCCTGTTGTATCTTCCTCTGTTCCTCTTTTGGTATAAATGAGTCTGAATGATACCTCTGCACATAAGGCTCAGAATGGTGCCTCTGCACATAAGGCGGAGGTGCACTAGAACCCTGAATTTGCATATCCGAAGACTGCGCAATGATTTGACATTTGTCTCTAGCTGCTTTCATGTTATTCTGTAACTGATTAACTCGTCTTTCATCTGACTGGTATCTTTCTCCCTCACAACCTGTCGCTTTCTTCTCTAAGTCTGTTTCCTCATAGGAGCTAAGTTCCTTATCTGATTCTGAGCTACTGACAGCTAGCTGCTTAAACTCATCTAGTGGTGGGTAGAGGCTTCTTTCCTTATGTGCCTCTCCAGCTCGATCTCCCTTCTTCTCTCCCTTTCCATCCGTTTTTCTAATCTCTCCCCAGGTATTTTCCCTGACATTCTCTTTTCCTCTGTCTCAAGGCTCATGGAAAGGCCTAAATTCTTCAGTGCACTTTGTTTCCTCTCTATTTTTACTCTCTCTCCCTGATCTACCTCTGATAGACTTTCTTGAATTTCGTCCAGAACTTTCTGCCCTGCTTCTACCATTTGCTGACAATCCTCATCTGTTAAACATGATTTCACCAATTTCATAGCAGCATAATCCCTGCTTTAAGTTTGCCTTTCTGCTGTTCCCTAACTAGATCTCCTTTCAGTTTGTCCCAAGAGGCGACAGTTAATGACAATGAGCAAGCATACCATGGTGCAACACGGTCTATCTCTCTGACAAATCCCTCTTAGGTCTTAGTGGCGATTTTTAGGCCACACTGCTTCAGGACTGAGCGTAAGCCCACTACTATAGAATGGGAGATTCCCATACTGCCGCTGTCCAGGCCTGACCGGGCCTGAAATTGGTTGCTGTCCAGGCGCTGTCCAGGCCTGACTGCGACTAAGAACCAGTCAACAGTTCCAGTGGTGGAAACAAAACGAAACCAAAAGGAAAAGTGTAATCGCCATGCAAACAATCAAAAGGGCTTCTAACTCTGGAGAAATTTCAAGATTGTACGTACCTTGTAGAGCCTTTTGTCCCACAGTTCTGATTCTGCCCCGTGAATGAGGGATCTTCCTTGCGCCGGTGTGATGACAGTTCCCGGGTTTTGGCACCACTTATTGCGTCCAGCTCGACCAGCAAGAAAGATGCAACAAACCAGAATCTTCCTCAGCAAGAGCTTTATTGCTTGCTTCTCAGGAAGATCCCGATCCGGGAAAATGGCACTGCTTTTATAACCAGCAGTGTGACGTTTCAGCACCTGATATGGCATGACAGCTCCTGATTCATTGCTTGCCCATCACCTGAATATTTCACCCCGAGAATGGGAGTGACTAGGAGTGAATTCACTCTCGCACCTGCGTACAAGGCTTGTTTACTAGTTAGGCACTGTGGAGGCCCGCACCATCTTATAATGGTGATTGCTCACGGCACACATGGCTCTTCTCAGAGATTACTGGCGGCACGCACGTAATTGCTTGCAGCACGTACCGGCTCTCCACAATTCACCACGATATCTGCAGTCCCTTCTATGAATAGTCTGTTGTAACCTGGAGAATTCTGGTCATCCACTCTGATACCACTACTGTTGTAGCAACTTGAACTTCTCTTAAACCAGTCAGTCCCTTTCTATAGAGATGATTCATCCCTGAAGCATCTACATGGGAGAGAGAATGGGGAGCATAGAAATCAGAGAGAGGCAGAAGTAATCTAGACTTCAAGTTGAGAAAAGAAAAAGTGGTCCTGGGGAAAATACAGTGATTTCTGGGTAGAGAATATGGAGCATCCCAGTAAAGGTAGTTCTGAACTGGCTTGTTTATCTTGAAGGCAGACTTGGGCATTGTATAAAGCTCTCTTGTAAGATCTCATACACAAAATTTTGCTCAATGTCTGACTCAGAAGTAATATTTCAGCAGTATCTAGGATTCATGCTGGAAAAAACTGGAGAAAAGAAATCAGGATTTTTGTGGGCCAAGGTCCATGACATAAGGCTTCAGATATCTAAATTGGCAAAGCTCATGCAGCCAAGAGAAACCTTTACACAGACACCTAGAGTCTTGTGGCAATGAGCCAGGATCAAATTCACCATAACTATCCATATTTTAGCATTCCTTGTGCTATGATAATAAAGGACACAGCCTGAGTTCATATAAATCATTAGGTCTGCTTTTATTGGGTTCTAACTTCCTGGGGCCGGGCTCTAAAGCAGGACAAATCTTTCCTCTGATCAGCAGAAGATATAACATGACCTAGTCATGTCAGGCATGCATGCAGAGCTTAGAGAATGAGAACCCTGAAGGGGCATAGAACCTCAAGAGATCAAGAAATAAATTGACTTTTGTTTGGCATTTGCCTGTCAGAGAGAGAAGCACTTAAGGCAGGGTCATCTCTGCCTTTCATTGTTTCAGGACTCAACACTCTGCAACTTTGTTTCAATACCTTCTTTCTGTTAACCATTAGCTTGCCTTTAGCCTCCTAGACTCAGTGTTGCTGAGTGTGAAACAGAGTATACTCCTGACAGCCTCAGGAGCATGTAGATGTGTAAGTCACACACAAATACCAATTCAAATGTGTTGTGTCTGGCCAGCGGCTCACATGTCTGGGTTCTAATCTGGAAAGGAATCTTGGAAACCTGGAAGAGAACAGGGAGCTAGGCAGAGAAGAGAATGATGTAGCTAAGGCAAAATTCTGAACAAAGCTCAATTTTACTATTTCTGAAACTCATTTATGAAGCAGAGGTAGGGACCTGATTCCCGCCAAATCATCTTGGAGTAAAGTTACAGGTGAACACGTGATGGGTCCAGAAATGCTAGTTGGAAAGCAGCAGCAGTGGGAGTGGCAGGGTTATAGAGCTGCAAGCTCTGCTGAGATGCTCTCTAATACTGAAACCTGAGCAGATCAGCTGAAAATGAAAGGAAGCTTGTTCAGGTATAAGACTAAAAATAAGGGTTCTGGGCATGGAGGAACAACACTTGTGAAATATCAATCTGATATATAAGGAAAAACAGAAATAGACTAGCAACAACCAGTCCCAGAGAATAGAGGGAGATAGCTTACGAGGTTAGTCAAGCACCATTTGCTCTTTGGAATGCCTAACTGCTCATCCATCCAATTTTGCTTGTAACCATCTCCTTACTAATCTACCAGCCAGATAATATGCAAAGCCTGAGGGACCTTCTAACATTCAGTCCTAAAAGGGAGGTCACCATCAAATCTCCACCTCAGTGTTCAGGAAACACTGTAATAAAAGACAGAAACAGTGTAGGATCATAAAAACTATCTTGATTGTAACTACTAGAATTTAGTCCTAGCTACACACTTTTATTAAAAAAACTGACATCAATGAAATTTATATTTTACAGTTGTTTCTACAACAGAACAAACGATCTACATTTGGGGTTGGTCTTCCTATTTCACATAATCAAATCAGGAAAAAAAAATTCCTCACAGGTGCCCCAAATTCCCAGAGTTTTAGTGAATTCCTAATATTATCAGGGTTACAACCAAGACTAGCCTTCATAAGTATACCTCTTGTCAATAAGACATACAATCATATCTCCTTATATTATATTAATTTCGAAAGGAAAGCAATAGTTATGCCTAGCACAGTATCCTATATCCAATATACAACTGCAAATAAAGTATATGAATTTCCAGGGCAGAATCATGCTTAACATGAGATAAAATTCCATATACAACTACAATCATATTTAATCTTTTAGAACAGATTACAATTTCTTAATTGTAACACCATATAAAATCAAATTCAAAGCATTGTTTACTTTCAAAGTACACTGACATGATTATACATTCTCATTCAAAATAAGAGGAAAAGAAACATAAACAGGAAATATTGGGAAAATCAAGATCAAATCTAGCTAGACAAACCCCAAATCCTAAATTTATGTACATTGTGGCTTAAAAAGCTCTTCCTATCTAGTTTCATGACTACAATATATTTCTCTGTCTTGGGCTGGTTCCATTCTTTGTGTGTAGCTTTCTTTGAGAGATATCGCACAGCTGTGGACCTTCTTACATCCTGATTGCTATATCACAATATAGGCTTCCCTTTCATACCTTCACAAAAAGCCTCTTTAGACATCTATTCAGGGACTTCGCTGCAACCTGGATGCCCTCAGTGGCTTTCCATAACCACGTAGGAAGACTCCATGGCTCTTTTCCTTCTGTATCCTTCATTAATCTGATGAAAGAACTACATGGTGGATGTTGCCAAGTTCTTTTGCCTGCTTTAGATAGAACCTGCCTGCTTCCTTGAATATTTTTTCATAAATTTGATATGTTGTTTTTCTGCTATAAACAGATCAATCCTTGGGACATTTCTTTGCACAAGTTGCAGGATTAGCTTGGTGGATACTCACCTCGAGGAAACAATTCCCTTTATTACATTACTCCTTATATCTTTCAACACTAGCTATGGCTCCCACAAAAAAATTTTCTGGTGCTCTTTTTTTCTCCAAACTTAAATTCTAGCTCATCCCTTAAAGAATGAGTACAATCAGGAAAACAAAAGTCAAGAAGCATTAGCGATGTGGGAATAAAGTACAGCTGTTCTGCTGGTGGGTGCTTAAGTTGGTACATCCAGGATAAAATCAGTGTGGAATTTGCTAAAAATATCTAAAAATAGAACTAACTGGTGACTCACCTATATCACACTTGAGTGTAGAAAAGATAGCATGGTTATCTATTGATACTTGCTCAGTCATTTTTGTTGATTTTGTTTTCAAAAAAGGAGATGCAATCAGCTGTAACTAAATTTGATAGAGAGTATATGGAATTTGAAAATACTATATAATAAATGTGTTAAGTCAGGCCTATAAAGAGAAATGCTACGTGTCTGTAATCACATTTGGTCTAGCTTCAACTATTAGATTTTTTGTTTAACTTGGAGTATCTGTGGAGATAAGGAACCCCAAAGTGGCACATGGCATGGAAGAAAGGATGAAGCCTTTATGGAAGGAGGGAATGACAGAACACATGCAACATAGTAGGAGGAGGAAACATTAGAGATTACAAGTTTAGGTAAGCATGAGTATAGGATTATGTCTGTTATTCCCATACGGAATGCCACATTGTAGGAATTTTATTTAAAATATTACATTTAAGTGGCATTACTCTTGGTTACAGTCCAAAACTTGATACTACAACACTTTCTGAAGAAACCACATACTCGAGTAATAGAACATGAATAAATAAAGTTATAAACAATCTTGAAATTTAATTCTTAGGGCTTGCTGTTATATAGTGGCAGAATGTTCTGTTTATGCTACTAGCAGAAAAATTAATCAAGCATATTACACATCTGTGATCCCTGACAACAAGATTAGTGACTCATTTGAAATATACTGTGTACATATATATATCATCTAGGTTTAAAGTAATATATTCCTGTTGTCTATTTTTCTGTGTTTACTTCTAGATCATAGGAACTATTTTACTGTTACCTAGAACTGATTTTAGAACGAGGACAGAATACTTTGTCTTAATAATTTCATGCCTACCTAAACATAAATACACAATATTGTTTAAAAAATAATAATTATGAATATTTTCTACCTGCATTGGGTAGTGCCATAATAAGTTCATATTTCAAACTACTGATTAATAATATGAAACAAAATTGTTAAATTTTAGGATAGATAGTTATAATACTTCAGAAAGTTGTCAACAAATTACACAGGGAAGGAGAAATAGAATACATCGATTTCTCCACGTATGGTTATTGAGATTTTGGCCAGGTATAGTAGCCTGGGTTGGCATTTGAGTTCTCTTAGTGTCTGTATAACATCTGTTCAGGCTCTTCTGGCTTACCTAGTCTCTGGTGAAAAATCTGGTGTAATTCTGATAGGCCTGCCTTTATATGTTACTTGACCATTCTCCCTTACTGCTTATAATGTTCTATCTTTTTTTAGTGAATGTGTTTTTCTGATTATTATGTGTTGGGAGGAATTTCTTTTCTGGTCAAGTCTATTTGGAGTTCTGTAGGCTTTTTTTTATGTTCATGGGCATCTCTTTCTTTAGGTTTGAAAAGTTTTCTTCTATAATTATTTTGAAGATATTTGCTGCCCCTTTAAGTTGAAAATCTTCATTCTCATCAACTCCTATTATCTGTAGGTTTGGTCTTCTCATTGTGTCCTGTATTTCCTGGATGTTTTGAGTTAGGATCCTTTTGCATTTTGCATTTTCTTTGATTGTTGTGCTGATGTTCTCTATGGAATCTTCTACACCTGACATTCTCTCTTCCATCACTTGTATTCTGTTGCTGATGCTTGCATCTATGGTTCCAGATATCTTTCCTAGGGTTTCTATCTCCAGCGTTGCCTCACTTTGGGTTTTCTTTATTGTGTCTACTTCCATTTTTAGGTCTAGTATGGTTTTGTTCATTTCCATCACCTGTTTGGATGTGTTTTCCTGTTTTTCTTTAAGGAATTCTACCTGTTTGGTTGTGTTTTCCTGTTTTTCTTTAAGGACTTGTAACACTTTAGCAGTGTTCTCCTGTATTTCTTTAAGTGAATTATTAAAGTCCTTCTTGATGTCTTCTACCATCTTCATGAGATATGCTTTTAAATCCGGGTCTAGCTTTTCGGTTTTGTTGGGGTGCACATGACTAGGTGGAGTGGGAGTGCTGTGTTCTTGATTTCTGTTAGTACAATTCTTACATTTGCCTTTGGCCATCTGGTAATCTCTGGAGCTAGTTGTTATAGTTGTCTCTGTTTAGAGCTTGTTCCTCAGCTGATTCTGTTAGCCTCTATCAGCAGACCTGGTAGACTACATCTCTGCTCTGAGTTTCAGTTGTCAGAGGACTCTCTGCAGGCGAGCTCTCCTCTCAAGGGAAAGGTGCACAGATATATGGCCTTAAGACCCCCCTCCTGGCCGAAGAAGAAGGCCCAAAACAGGACCTGTCCTGAAGCTGAGTTGCTTTGGCCTGTCCCAGAAGGTGTTAGCTTCTGTATTCTACACTCTCACACGTCCAGAATACACTCTGTGGAGTCCTGGAACCAAGATGTCTGCAGCTGATGCTCAGGCAAAGCACTCCTGCAATGGGCAGACCCCTTTCCTCTGGCTGGGAAAGTGGCCAGATGTCTGAAGCCTGTGCAGAATACTCTCGGCTGGGTCCCGGAACCAAGATATCTGCTGCCGATGCTCACTCAAAGCAGTCCCGCACTGGTCAGACCCCTTTCCTCTGGCCTGGTCATTTGCCAGTTGTCTGGGCCCGAAAAGTGGGCTTCCTTAGAAGCTCTGTGGCTCCCACCTCTCCCAGAAGGTTTTGGCTTCTGTATTCCATACTCTCACCTGTGCAGAATACACCCGGTGGGGTCCTAGAACCAAGATGTCTGTTGCTGATGCTCAGGCAAAGCACTTCTGCACCAGGCGGACCCCCTTTACTCTGGTTCGGAAAGTGGCCGGATGTCTGGGGCCTTTGCAGAATACACTTGGCAGGGACCTGGACCAGTCTTGTGCTTCTTCAGAAAATTGACATAGTACTACCAGAAGATCCAGCAACACTTCTCCTGGGCAAATACTCAGAAGATGTTCCGATGTGTAATAAGGATTCATTCTCTATGATGTTCATACCAGCCTTATTTATTTATTTTGTTAATATTTTTTATTATTACGTATTTTCCTCAATTACATTTAGAATGTACATTTAGAAAGTCCCCAATACCGTACCCCCCACTTCCCTAACCACGCATTTCCATTTTTTGTCTCTGGCATTCCCCTGTACTGTGGCATATAAAGTTTGCATGTCCAACGGGCCTCTCTTTCCAGTGATGGCCTACTAGGCCATCTTTTGATACATATGCAGTCAAGAATTCCGGGGTACTGGTTAGTTCATAATGTTATTGGACCTACAGCATTGCAGATCTCTTTAGCTCCTTGGATACTTTCTCTAGCTCTTCCATTAAGAATCCTGTGCTCCATCCAATAGCTGACTTTGAGCATCTACTTAAGTATTTGCTATGCCCCAGCCTTGTCTCACAAGAGACAGCTATATCTGGGTCTTTTCAGCAAAATCTTGCTAGTTTATGCAACGGTTTCATCGTTTGGAGGCTAATTATGGGATGGATCTCTGGACATGGCAGTCTCTAGATGGTCCATCCTTTTGTCTCAGCTCCAAACTTTGTCTCTGTAACAGTCTGGCGGTTCCTCAGAAAATTGGACATGGTACTGCTAGAGGATCCCACAATACCTCTCCTGGGCATATATCCAGAAGATGTCCCAACCAGGAAGAAGGAAACCTGCTCCACTATGTTCATAACAGCCTTATTTATAATAGCCAGAGGCTGGAAAGAACTCAGATGCCCCTCAACATTGGAATGGATACAAAAAATGTGGTACATTTACACAGTGGAGTACTACTCAGCTATTAAAAAATGAATTTATGAAATTCCTAGGCAAATGGATGGATGTGGAGGGCATCATCCTGAGTGAGGTAACACAATCACAAAAGAACTCAAATGATATTTACACACTGATAAGTGGATATTAGCCCGGAAACTTAGCATACCCGAGATATAAGATACAATTTGCAAAACACATGAAACTGAAGAATGAAGACCAAATTGTGGACACTTTGCCCCTTCTTAGAATTGGAAGCAGTCACCAGCATTATTTATAATAGCCATTTGCTCGAAAGAACTCAGATGTTGCTCAACAGAAGAATATATGATACAGAATGGATACAGAAATTCTGGTACATTTAAACAATGGAGTACTATTCAGCAGTTAAAAACAATGAACTTATGAATTTCTTAGGCAAAAGCATGTATCTGGAGGATATCATCCTGAGTATGGTAATCCAATCACAAAAGAACACATATGATATGTACTAACTTATAAGCCAATATTAGCCCCCAAACAGACTACTCAAGATACAATTTCCAAAACGCATGAAACTCGAGATGAAGGAAGACCAAAGTGTGGATACTTCATTGGTTCTTATAATGGGAACAAAATACCCATGGAAGGAGTTACAGAGACATTTTGGAGGTGAGAAAAAAGAAACGACCATCCAGAGACTGCTCCACCTGGTGTTTCATCCCATAGACAACCACCAAACCCAGACAATATTGCATATGCCAGCAAAATTTTTTGACAAGACACTGGAATAGCTATCTCCTGTGAGGCTATGCCAGTTCCTGGCAAATACAGAATTGGATACTCACAGTCATCTATTGGATGGTACACAAGGCCCTTAATGTGGAATCTAGAGAAAGTACCCAAGGAGCTAAAGGGTCTGCAACCTTAAAGGAGGATCAACAATATGGACTAACCAGTAACCCCCTGAACTATGTATCTAGTTGCATATGTGGCAGAGGATGGCCTAGTCAGCCATCAAAGAGAGGAGAGTCACTTGGTCTTGTGAAGATTATATACCCAAGTACAGGGGAATGCCAGGGCCAGGAAGCAGGAGTGGGTGAGTTGGCAAGCAGGGTAGGGGAAGGTATAGGAAACGTTCAGGATAGCATTTGAAATGTAAATGAAGAAAAATATCTAATAAAAAATGAGTTAAAAATATTAGCAAAACCTTATATTAGCACGTTAACAGCACATCCTAAAGATCTCAAACACAAAGAAGAAATGACACCCAAAAGATGTGGTGGCAGGAAATAGTAAAACTCAGGGTGGAAAAAAAAATAGAAAGAAAAATACAAATAAATTTTTGGAACAAATATTGGTTCTTTGACAAGATCACTAAGATAAACAAACTATTATTCAAGTTAACTAAAATAAAAAAGATAATATCCAAATTAGCAAAATCAGATATTAAATGGGGGGACATAACAACAGACACCTGATAGGTCAGAATGTTTCGCAAAGTGCTTCTTCCTCCTAGAAGCACACTTGCTCAACCATATTAATTGCTGCTGTATTCATAATTGTCTGCAACTGGAAACAACCTACATGTCCATAAACTGAAGAATGTATAACATATATGTTATATTTATACAATGGAACATTACTCAGCTGTTATGAAATGGATGGAAACAGAAAAAAATAAAAAACAAACAAAACTAAAAACAAAAACATAACCTGAATAACGTATCCCAGTCCCAGGAAGATAAATATGCTATGTGTTGATTTATATGTTGATATTGACTGGGCTGGATAGTTTTTTGTCAACTTGTCACAAAGTAAAGTCCCCTGAGAGTAGGGAATCTCAATTGAGAAAATGTCTCCATAAGATTGGTCTGTGCAGGCAGGACTGCAGGGCAGTTTCTTAATTAATGATTGATGGGTAGGATTTCTGCCAATTGTTGATACTGCCATCCATGTGCTTGTGGTTCTGAGTTCTCTATGAGAAAGCATGAAACCATGGGGAACTAACCACTAAGCAGAATGCTGCAGACACTCTGGGCCCCTTTGTCTGCGTGGAACGGATCTCTAGTCACAGGTGGGCAAAGCGTTGGATGAAATGATAGATAGTTACACAGAGAAGAGGTTGTGTAGAATCTGAATGTAATGTGTCAAATTGAGCATCAAACTTTTTATACAGAAGAGAATAGGAAAGTTGGGTGACACACAAGCAAGGTACAAAGAGGTTACTGGATTCTTACAGAAAACGGAGGAATACAAACTCAGAAGTTCTCACAGGAAACACCTGGGATAAAATTCACTGTTAACAACTGGGATCAAAAAGAGCTCCACCAAATATCCACATAATCTTAGAAGTCAGGGTCAAGGGCTTCGTGCCCTTGCTATAGTTCCTATTTTAGTCTATTGTATAGACCACCTTCCCCCTAGGCCATTGTAAATACGTGTATATGGGTGGAACTCAGCTATCTATAGTTCTAAGTATGTACTCTGCTTCCTCCTTAGGTCTCAAACTTCCTTCATCCTAGATGATGATAAATTCTTGTGTAGGGCAGTGACTTAGCTTTTATTCAAAGTGGTAGTATAATACCAGAGGCAATTCTGAATGCCACTGAATAGGCAACATTCTTACTGAATTCCAAGCCCATGGTCAGCTCAAGGACTTTCTAGGATATTGGAACACTGGCGAAAGCTTAGCTATATCAGAATTCAATCTTAAAAATAACTTATAATAAGATAACACTAAAAGAGAGCATGTGGATCCATACACCAGACTAACGCGGGAATAGGGGATGAGTATATGGGTTAATGAGAAGGCCAAAACTCCAGAAGGTGAGCTTCCATGAAACTCTTTGCCTCATGAGTGCTTCCAGGCCTCTCGGCCTGTCAAGCTGACTCGACTGGTGTGCGTGGCAGCAGTACCCATCCATGGTCTCTGTATTAGCTCCTTCCTCTAGGTACCTGGCTCATTTCAGTTCCTGTTCTGTCTGTCTTCAGATGATGAATAGCAATGAAGAAGTGTAAACCAAATAAGTCCTACCCTCCCCAACTTGTGCTTGGGTTATAGTTTTTGGTGACAGCAATACAAAGATTAACACATTCTACATTACATATGTGATGGCCTGTCTACAATCTGTAGATCCAGTGAAGTTAGGTATAGAGGAAGGACTTGGGTGCATACATTGATGCCCATGGTATGGGGATATAGAATGGATTTTATTAGTGGACAAAGGTGGACAAGAAAGAGAAGATCAGGTGGCATAGGGGAGGGAGATGGGGTTGAATAAGGAAATGCAGGAAGAGATATTTGAAAGAGAAGAATTTGGTGAATGATGCCCGAAAGGTGTAGGAACTGGAGAGGATGGGAGGTAGTGAAAGAACCGTGGGGAGTAAAATTTGGGGGGACTGTAAGCAGGGTCTATTAAATGAGAAGTTAATATTATTTTTAATTTTACTAGAATATTAAGCATGGCAGAGGGGCTCCCAGGAATGTACATTTTACCTCCAAAATACTGGGCTTTCATGGATTCTTGGTAAGGTGAACCACTTAAAAGCTCTTACCACTCTTAAACACTTAATAGCTGGTACCACTCTGTTACCACTCATGCTGTTGTAGAGTTTCTCTCTACTTGCTGCCCTCAAATCACATCCCTCATAATCTATGGATTGTATGAAAATTTAAGGTGGGTTCCAGCCCCTCACTGGGCAATATCATTGCCACCCACAGTGTTAGTTAGATCTAACTTTCTCAAGGATTGCAGCTGATGAAGATTAATACTTCAACCACGATCTTGGAAAGAATTACTACGAAAAGCATGCCTTTTTTTTTTTTTTCAAAATTCAGGCTGGTGTTCAGATGATTATTATTTCTTTGTACCTATTTCCTCCATCTGATTCCTGATATGATATAAGAAAAACATGGTTAATGTACAGATGTGCACCCTGAGGATTCAAAGTAGAAAGGGATGATAGGTTTTTACATAAAAGTTTAGTTTTGTGATTCTTTTAAGATTTTTGAAGGATTAATTTTTGAGATAGATAAAAACTAATCCTTTATGTATAACAGCAAATTTCAGTCTACCAGTAAGAGAAACTGGCTGAAAAAAATACCTTACTTGCTTACAAGTTGTTAATCTATAACAAGTTTTTTAGTTAGAAATGTGTGTTGGTTCTTGGGGATAATATTGGATATTTATAAACATAATTTATAAATAGCTCATCATAAAAGTATAGTGAGAAGATGCTTTTCCTTATATATTCTCATAATTATTCACTAGAAGAAAATAGAAAGTAACCAGTATAAATTTTATACTAATTGAAAGATTGTGCAGAGATATATAAGCAGTGTGAGGAAAATAAAGTTGGTGCTTTGTTCTATCCACCAAATGTGAGTATATATGGAAAGTGGTTGAAGCTTTGCACTGTCCAACAAATGTGTGTGTGTGTGTGTGTGTGTGTGTGTGTGTGTGTGTGTGATTTTTTGTGCTTCTTAAAGCTTGCTTCTTCTACCATGTATGTAAATGTGTCTTGCCTGCTTTATATGCCATCTAACCAACATCCCCTCCTTGAATCATTGAACACTCTATCACAGCTACTCTTGGAAAGGCAAACAGACAGCAAACACACAGAACCCTACTGGGCCTAACTTGAACATGTATGAGACCACCCACCTCTTCCAGTGACACCCTTCCTCCAACAAGGAAACACCTAGTCCAACAAGGTTACTCATCCGAATACAGCCTATGGGCCGATGGGAACCAATTACATTAAAACTACCACACCTACCTAGCTACATGCATACATATATTCCTGCATAAGAGATAAACAGAGAAAGAGGGTGAGAGAAATAGAAAGAGAAAGAGTGATTGGTAGATGATAGAGAAATAGTTGCATACATATCTATATAAATACATTCAATCATTACTTCATACATACATACATACATACATACATACATACATACATACATATATAGATGATGGATAGACAGATAATGATATGTGATATTAATCTAAACACTAAAGACATGGTGCCCTTTAACTCACACACACACACCCTGAGCATTGTTTACAATCCTCAATTAAGACATAAAGGTTGGACATTCGAACTACAAAGACATATAAAAACAAATCCACAAAACTCACAATGTTCATTTGGTGTGCATAGATTTGATTAATATCTAGGATTTTCTTTTTTGTGTATATTATGAGAGATTACACCCTAAAATCTTTCTCAAACTTGTCCATTATTTTAGTTACTACCGTGTACAACCTGATACTTATAATCCACTAGAAAGTAACGTTACAGAAGGTATTTATTGTGCTGAAGATATTCAGTCATACCCCTCAGCTCCAAAATATATCTTTTAAAGACACATAGTAAGGAACGATCTTCCAAATGACCTGAAATGAAACTGTCACCTGGTGGAAAATAACACAGCACAGGAAGAAGTTTACACATAAAATTTATATTCATGTGAATATTGGTCAAAATGATTCCAATTGTAAAGTTGAATTACATAGTGGTATGTCTTTGAAACAATAGGAAAAAATGATGTGCATACATTGTGTTTTCCAAAAAGAGTAGGAAATGTAAAACATTTAAGCAGTGGCATGTTGGTTTCTAATGCCAGGAGATGACTAACATAGCAACAGACTAATAATGTATCCTCTTCAAAAGTTAAAAGAAAACAGCAACAACAAGAAGAGAACAACAATCACAAGGAACCATGTCATCCGTGGCATCTTTAGGAGGATGTGCAGCACTCTGAACATGGTTCCAAGGACTTTAGTAGATGTCTATTGCGTTGTCAGCCTGACAGGTTTGTGTTCAACCATCCATGTCTGTATACTAAGGTTGGGAACAATCCATCGGGGATGAGTGACCTAAAGATGATGAGTTCTACTCCCCACTCTCCTTGCTGCTCTGGAGACTTCAAACCTGAGGGGAGGAATGTTATATTGATGAGTATGAGAATGCTCAAATCCTTTTTGTCTACATTGTGTAAATGTGGCATCTCTTTAAGTGAAGTGTAAGACCTGCTTGGCCAGAAGGTACAACCAGAGGCCTGTTGAATAAAGATGCTACTATAGAGACCCCATGTAATGAGAAAGGTCTTTCTGAAGTACCCTTGGACAGAGGTGGAATTTAAGATCCAATTATTCAAAAATGGCATGTAGGCACTACTGTAGGCCTTATTGTCATACCGAGAACATCCCCAACACTAATCAGAGATGTATAGCTAGTGGTCAGAGGTGAGTGGGTAATGGACATTGGGAAGAAATGAGACCCTATGAGCCATGAAAAATAGATAGGACCCCAATGGTCAGAGGGGAAATACACGAGGGCATCTTTGTGAGAATTTGGAAATCTAAAACCCCTTTGTACAGGTAAACTAGTATGTTGGTTGGGTAGAGTTTAAATTTGCATGTTCTTTCCTTGACATGAGCTCAAAGACTCAGCCTACCTCATGCAGTGGAGCCCATTCCAGGTACTTCCTTACAGCTAGCAACTCCTCATCAGAGACTAGAGCATCTGTCCACTGTAGTAAATGTGGTGCCGGATCAGGAAGCAGTTTGAGCACTCACCAAAAACCTGGCTGACAATTCCACACTAGTTCTTCTTCTCAGGCATATGTTCTTCTCCTGGGTCTAGGTATGAATCGTGAGGAATACATCATTTTAGTTTCTGCATTGAGGAAATGAGCTTTTGTTCTGGGCTGTACTTCTTAATGTTCGGCTCAGGTAATTTAAGCTTGGGTGGTCTGGAGGTCCATTTGGGAGTTAAAATTAGAGGAGGGGGTGACTAAGTGTCTCCATCAGAGGAGAACATTGCAAGGTCATTATTGGTCAGAAAGGCATATTTGATGACCACTTGGGGAAAATGAGATCTGAGGCCCCTGGTAACTCAGAGTCAGTAGATTGAAATTTTTTTGGTCAAAGCAGAAGGATCTGAGGCCCAATTAAATAGACTTAGTAAGTTTACTCCCACAGGGGCATATTTAGAATGTCTGAGAACCCTTTGGATATTGGTGGACGGTAGCTCTCTATTAGAACAGGGAGGGCTGGTATATCTTTTGGTTAAAAGTGGAATATTTCAGGTATAGTCTAAAAGCAAATTCAGTAAAAAGACAGTAATTGGAATACTTTGGGCAAGGAGAGACATATGCAGTATCCCTATGTGCAGGAGAAGAATTGTTTCTGCCCGTCTCAGGATTGGTGATAGATCTAAGATTCTCTAAAATAGGAGGATGGTGATAGGAGCTTCATAGGATTGTATAGAATAATTTTGTCCTGTTATTCCTATGTCTGAAGCACTATTGATCAGAAATTGAACACTGATTGATACCTTGAGAATTCTAGGACATTCCAGGTACTTACTCCTTCATCAGCTCCAAACATGAAATCACAATCAAGAATACACATCATCTGAATGTCAGTGGTAGGCATGACAACAATCTTAGAAGTCTTTTAAGAGGGTGTAATGTAGTATTTTCTGGTTTAGTGTCTTCCTTAAATATATGTCCATCCACACATTCCTCTGCATGGAGGCCAGGATGTCTCTGTCTAAGGTAACAAAACAAAGATAGTAAACTGATTTACCCTTACCTTGATACTCTTCTGTTTGGGATTTCAGTCCAGTGTGTTCAGAAATCTCTTAGGTCAGAACAGTGCTTCCCAGACCACGGAAATTAGAAGTTATACGTAGGACATACACTGGGAAGATGGAGAATCTGGGGGATTTCCTCAAACACACTGTGCTCCACAGAGGTTGGAGCACTCTCTGTTGTAAATGTCTAAATATTCCTAAAGTAAGATAGGGGAGGAGCTTGGGCAGTTTTGCACAGAAGTAGGATGGTTGTGCCCTTCATCAAAGAGGTAATGTGGCAAACTTCATGAGAATAAAGAAGTTGAAGCATTCTGGTCATAAGCAGCATTTCTGTGACACTTTGCAAGTGTGAAATTCTAAACCTACTTGTAAGAAGTGTAAAATCTCTGGCTATTTTCAATAAATAAGAAATACCATTTCACATTGGTGAAAATGCAAATACCTTCTGGAGAAGAGGGAGTCCCAGTATTGCTTGATCTGCTTACAAATCTTTTTTGTAGAATTTAGGATATCCACATATTTTATGTAGTGTGTGGAAAGCAGGCAGCAATTGTTTCAGTATTCCAACAGGTTGGATGGTTATCTTTGGTCTATGAAACTTTTAGTCAGATGACATAAGAGCAAGGCCACTTTTCTTGAATGAAGGAATGTCTCCGAATATTTGTAACAGGAAGAAGTTTGGAAGTAATCTTAGACAGTTGTAATATAGCAGGCACACATAGTCAATAAGACAAGATCTATTTACACTTTACAAGAGAGGGTAGGTATGTGTCCACCACTGAAAAAAAAAGGAAATATTTCAGTCCAATATGGGCATTCGAGAAGGCTTTGTTGCCCAATAGACACAGGGAGAAGAGGACATATTTATGACTAGATGTGGTGTGTCTGAGGCTCCCATAGGGAGAGGGAGAGGCACTGAAGCCCTGGTATGACTGGATGACATTTATAGACCTCTTCGACAGAGGATGTGAATTTGAGAACCACTGGAACAAAAAGAGTCATTCTGGTGCCCCTTTCAAATGAGGAGTTCGATGTGAGACACAGTTAAATGGAAATTTTTGCCCTCCATCAGATAGAGAATAATTTGGAATTCTTTCTGATCAGAGAGGGTAATTATTGAAGACCTTTTGGACTGGAAGTGAAGTTTGGGGCCTGGGGCAGGTAGAGATGATCTCAGGCCTGTCAGGCTTACAAGACAGATATTGGACCCTCATGTATACAGAGGGTACATTTGATATATAATGGACACAAATTAGTGGTCTAAGTATTGATGTAGAAGATTAAAGCAGAATTAGAGTCTGCTTAATGTCCCCAACCTCTTTAGGGTTAAGGAAGTGACCTAGCCTACCTTAAGCAGGAGAGGTAGGACTGCTTCACAACTTAGAAGATTCCCATCTTCACATACACCTTGGTAAGCCTGGCAGCAATACAAGTATTATGCACCAGGCATGACTGTAAGTCTCTAAGCACTCTTGAAGCTTATCATCAGTTATATGGGTGTTTTCATGAAGGATGGTACGAAGGATAGATGACCTAAGTTTCAGGCTCTGTTAATGCAGGGCAGAATTAAGTGAAGTATAATTTCCTAGAGACCATCGTTGGAGGGAAATGATCTAAAGCTCATGATTGGAGTGTTATATTTGAGGCTCATATGTATGTAAGGATGCTCTTAGGATACCTGGATTTTGGTACCCTTGGGAAAAATGAAAATTCTGAGATTCCAATAGTAAACTCCAGTCATAATTATAACTGACCTTGGGCAGAAATGGAAGGTTTTGGGTATTGTTGGTAACAGCAGTAAGTCATGAAGGCCACCTATCCCAAGTGAAATTCTGATGACCCTTCATCCAAAGGTGATGGTATGAGATACCTTGAAAACAGGTTGAGTAGCATGTGTTCATACCTACAACTTCTATGACCTTCCGGACCCATTTTGCTTAAAAAGAAAGAACCTGGGGCTGGAGAGATGATTCAGTGGTTAAGAACACTGACGGCTCTCCCAGGGCTCCTGAGTTCACAAACATCTGTAATGGTATCCAGTGCCGTCTTCTAATGTGCAGGCACACATGCATAGAGAACACTGTATATATAATAAATAACTAAATACTTAAAAAAGAAAGGAACAAAGGAATGAAGGAAGGATGGAAGGAAGGAAGGAAAGAAGGAAAGAAGAGAAAGAAATTTAGGAGGGAAGAAAGAAGGAAGGAAGAAAGAAAGAATGAAAGAAAGAAAGAAAGAAAGAAAGAGAGAAAGAAAGAAAGAGAAAGAAAGGAGAGGAAGAGAATGAAGGAGGGAGAGAGAGAGAAAGAGAGAGAGATAGAAAGAAAGAGACAGAAAGCAAGAGAGAGAGAAAAAAAGAAAGAAAGAAGGAAGGAAATAGAAATAAAGAAAGAAAGAAAGAAAGAAAGAAAGAAAGAAAGAAAGAAAGAAAGAAAGAAAGAAAGAAAGAAAGAAAGAAAGGAAGGAAGGAAGGAAGGAAGGAAGGAAAGAGGGAGGGAAGAAAGTAAGAAAGAAAGAAAGTAAGAAAGAGAGAGAGAACGAAAGAAAAAGAAAGGAAGGAAGGAAGGGAGAAAGAGAGAGAGAGAGAGAGAGAGAGAGAGAGAGAGAGAGAGAGAGAGAGAGAGAGAGAGAGAGAGAGAGAGAGAGAGAGAGAGAGAGAGAAAGAGAGAGAGAGAGAAAGTAAGTTAGTTAGTTTCAGGCCATGATTAACCAAGTAGCAGGAGCAAGTCACCACATTGTGCAAAAGGGAAAAATCTAGTTTATCTTGGGTAGAGGGAGAACAGAATGGTAGTGCATAGTTTGCTTCCATCTAGTCTCCCCACCTTCCATTATCCATATATTGTATATACTGTTGGGAAGAATACAAGGAACAATCAGCACACTCTTCCAACAGGGAGAGTGGTTGTCTGACCTGAGGTTGTATTTGTCTGTACCTATCTATAACTGAGAGACAGGAACACACCATTTCTGACACCTAACTCTAGGAAGATCACATGCATATTAGTTTTCTTTCTATGTTCTGCCCTCTGCCCTACACTCAGAAACATGTGAGAGCCCACTGTGAAGTTGCAATTGTGTTTGCCTTGCAATCTTTCTAATAGAGAGTGGCACTGAGGTAATATGAGTTTAAGTCAAGTTTAAGGTGCCCTTGGAAAGAATACTCTTGGGCATCCCAAGAGGCTATATCTGAAACTCCTATGACTACAGGTATAATAAATGAAACCCTCTTGGCCATAGGATCCAAACCTGAGGTCTCTGTCATCATTGCTCCATGACACATACACCCTTGGCAAGCAATTAGATGTCTATGTTCCCTGAGGTTGAAGGAGGTAATTATAGCCCCCTTTTGTACTACAATGAACTGCATGTGAGTGGACATCATTCTACCTTTTTCAGTGGGAATGGCATAAAGCTTACTTAGTCTGGGGCATCTTTTTTTAATTAGATATTTTCTTTAATTACATTTCAAATATTATCTACTTTCCTAGATTGCCTTCTGAAAATCTCCTATGCCTTCTCCCTCCCCCCGCTCCCCAACCTACCTACTCCTGCTTCCTGGCCCTGGCATTTGCCTATAATGGAAAATAGAGCCTTCACAGGACCAAGGCCCTCTCTTCCCATTGATGACCTCCTAGGCCATCCTATGCTACACTTGTGGTTAGAGCCACAAGTTCCACCATGTGTTTTCTTTGATTGGTGGCATAGTTCCAAGGAGCGCTGGGGGAGGGGTACTAGTTAGTTCATATTGATGTTCCTTCTATGGGGCTTCAGTCCCTTTCATGTCCCTGGGTATTTCTCTGGCTCCTTCATTGAGGACCTTATGCTCTGTCCAATGGATGACTGTGAGCATCCACTTTTGTATTTGGCAGGCAGTGGTTTGGGACATCTTTTGTCACAAGAGATATGACTGAGTCCCACTTTCAACGAAACTGAAAGTTTGAGGGTATTTCTACTAAATGAGTACTTTAGACAATCTTGGGCAAACAGAGAAGGTCTGCAAAAGGCTTAGTCATAGGAGGAATGTCTGACATTCTCTTCAGTGAAAAACAAAACAAAACAAAGAACTGAGGTAACTTGGGAAGAGAGGAAGTACTGGGCACTTAGGAGTAAGAAAAATAATGAGACCTGGTTGGTACAATGGTATGCATTAGAAAAACCTTGGAGAGGGGGTAAGTGCCATGCAACATCCTGTTATGTATGAATGTCCCTTTTAACTTGATTAGTAAAGGAAGTCCCTCCACTGCTCTTCAGCTTCCAAATCTTCCTTAGTTGGTAAAAGTTTCACATCCTGTGATTAGTCTGAGGGAGTTCAGAGAACATTCCAAGCCTTTTCAAACAGCCTGGATGTCTGTCCCTGGCTAGGTTGCCGCCTTCAGTTTGTCTTAATATGTACATATATAGGCAATAACAATTCAATTGGATTGCAAAGCATAACATAGGATCCATTCAATAATTCTCTCTCTATATATATATGAATGACCTGGGACCACAAACCAGAGAAAAACAATATATTTCCCCTGTCATCCTTATAAAAGGGAAAGGCTTGAATCTTACTTAATTAGAGAATATACATTTGATATAGTTCAAAGTCATAAGTGAATGCTTGAGGATACAAGGCATCATGCACTACTATTCAAAAGAGCATATCTAATAGCATTTTAGGAATAAAGAATAGTGGGACCTTCCTTTGGTCAAACACAGTGGTTAATGCCCCCTTCCCTTGCAGAAATGGACAAGATCCAAGGCCATATTTTGGGGGAAGGAAAAGACTGAACCTCACTCAGCCTCACCCAGGTTAGTTCTCTTGGCTACTTCAAAAAACAAGGAGTGTGAGAGGAATCCTGGGAACATAGGAGTTATGAGAACCTCTTCTCAGAATGGTAAGTTCCAAGACCACCTTCAACAGAGAAAAAATCGTGAATGTCTTAGTTCCTAAAGTAGAGGTCCCCAGTCATATTTTGCAGGTCAGAAATATCCAGTTCACCCATGGTCAACAGGGTAAGTTTCTAGGCTTCACTGGGTACTGGAGGAATGTTCAGACTCTGCCTCACTAGCTTCCAAGTATTTCCCCCATATGCATACCCTGTGTAACATCTTTGAGAGTCCAGTCAGTGGTCACAACAATCTCCCAGCATAAGTAGTTATGCAAGCATTGATGTTTCCTCGAGGCTGTGTTCAGCTGCACACATCTGTGAATAAGAGATAGGAATGGTGCATTTTGATGACCATTTTTGAAGCACAGGATACGAGAGCCAATTTCAAATTTCTATTTTCTGTCCTATGATCTAAAAGGATAGAAAATGTGAGGTGTCATTGGTCGTGTATGTATTGTATGGATATGTTTAAAGCAAACTTAGTTAATAGGGGTATTTGCGAGGCACAGCCAGAAGAGAATCTCTGGTGGTTCAATAATTGCACAGATGGACCTGAAGTGTCCTAGTACAGAGAGTAGATGTATGAAACGCCCCTTTGACACAGGAGCTAGTTCTGAGAGCCCTTTCAATAGTCTTTGATTTCCCAGGACCCCCTTTGTAGAAACTGAAGTTCTAAAATCCACTTGGTGAATTGAGGTAGACAATAGGCCCAGATTCCTACTGGGAAGACAGGGAATGTTAGATTCTCTTTTATGTAGAATGAGTGGTATAAGTCTCTTATGGTCTGACATCCCTTTAAGGAAAAATGATTCAAAGCTACTTGGTAGGATTAGGAATATTCCTTATAAGGCATAATACATGTTTTAGGCGACATTTGACCAATAGTGTCTAAGGCAATGTTAGCCCTAGGAGAGTTCTGACATTCTATTCAGTGTAGTGAGAAAAAAATGAGTTACCATGGGGAAATGTGGCCCCCATGTAAAAAAGGAAATCTCAAAGGCCCTCCTGAAAGAGGAGGGCAGACTCCTTTTGAGGCAGAATGTGAAACTGCCATATACACCTCTGTCAAAGGTAAAGGTCCCTGGTACCTTATAGAGTGGAGAATGTTTCCAGGCATGATCATAAGTTTCCAATTCTTATTCAGAGTTTGTATTTTCATAGTTTGTGTTCATTCAGAAGAGACATGGCAGCAACATATTTTTTTTCTTCCAAAGGCTTTCAATGACTGTTGCTGGCTAGTATACTTCTTCGACTTTGTTCATCTATCCAGGTCTAGGCAGAATTAATGAAGTTATTACATTTCTATTGACTTGCCTAAAGGCAGATGGCACAGGTACTTTGCTCTGATTTGTAACTTGGACTATGGGACCTCAAACCAGAATGGACTAGGGTACATTGTTTACAGAAGGAGTCACTTTTGGAAATATGGCTGACCAGCTAGGTATAAAACTACTTTGAAGTATACATTCACATATATACTTCATATATTTGAATGACATTTTTGAGAAAGAGAACGTGTTGGGTGGATAAGGAAGATAAGGAAGGTCACAGAATCCCTCAGACAAAAGTTTACCTTGGGAATTGGAAGATGTCAAAAATAACTTATCAAGTGCAAATGTCCTCATAGTCCAGAATACCCATGTGTTCTGAGACTTTGAGTTTTGCTTGCCAACAATCAGAGCAGTTTTCTTTCAAATTGTTTGGTAAACTCTAGCTCTATGTTCTCCATAAGCTGTACAGCAGCATCCCAGGCATAGGCACCAAAATGGAATTGATCCATTTCAAGTGACAGGCTTAAAATTAAAAATTAGATTAGGGTTCATATAATTACTGTCATGTCCCAGGACATCATTTCAGAGTGTTTGGCATCCCTTCTTTTATTTGAGCATGCCTGGCCATCCAGGTCTGAAGGGAAACTTTAGGACCTCCTAGAGGAATAGACCTCATGGTTCTATGGATAAAAGTGGATTTTCTGAGGTAAGCATAGTCAAGAGAAGTTGATTTAAAGTTTCCTTGAGGAAAAAAAATAAAAAAGAACATTGGCTTGAGTTTTTCATGTCAGTGGCTTTTCTGTAGGCTCCATAGCAGCAGAATTTGTATTAATCCCCGGTCAAATTTAAGGGTGAGTCTATATTTCCCTAATTCAAAGATAAAATCAAAGATTCTTCCTTGACAGAGTATCTATGTCAAAGATTCTTCATTGAAACCTTTTTGAATCTAGAGTTTACCTTGAACTGAAGGAAAAGTCTCAGAAACATTAGGAAAAACATCTAAGGTTCAGTCCATAATATCAGCAAGCTCTGTGGGATTCCTCAACCTAAATGTATGTCCAAGCCTGCTTTGGACAAACTGGTATGATCTGAGGCTCCCTTTGCTTCAGTGGGAATATGTGATGCCTCCTTAAGTAAAGGTAGAAGGAGTGAGTAGCCCTGGGGAGAAAGGAGTTGCTGATATCCTTGTAACAGGAGAGATGATCAGAGTATAAAATTCCCCATAATATTTTGAGCAAAAATTAAATTGCTTACCTTAGCTCATGAGGTCCTAGCATTGCCACAACTTCTGACAGTTCTTCACAGCCTGGGGTATCCATATCCTTAGCTGAATTAGCAAGGCACCAAATATAGATACCATGATTCATGAAAAGCTTCGGATTGTATCCTCAGCATGATTGCCTCCTAAGAATTATGTTCAACCAACCAGAACTGAGTTATAATGATGATTTCACACAATGTCATGTGACTATACTCAAGAAAGTGGCATAAGGTTCCAGGATTGGCCTCCTCCTCTTGATTTCTGTGAACTTTGAGCAGAGGGAGCAATTCTCCTTGGTCAGAGGTAAAATATCCCATGGGTTCCTGAACGGAAGGGATTTTTATGATTGCCCATTGCATCAAAGGTGTACATTTTATGACCTTGATCATCACAGGAAGGAAAATACTATAGGTTTGGAAAGTAGAAAGTCCCTCAACCCTGTTGGACAGTAGGGGAGTTGCCCTGTTCACCTTCTGTAGAGGAGTTTGTTCCAGGCACTCCAGGCCTCCACATCTTCAGAGAACTCTAAAAAATTCTTATCTCTTAGGACTCCATGAAGATTTGACAGCAATCTGAGGTTTCTTCTGACAAGTTGGCTCAAAGTCCCTGGATTTGTTGTCTATTAAACTTACAACAAAGCACACAGGTGTGGGTGTAGTGTACAGTTACCTTTCTGATGACCAGCTTAAAGAGAGCCTTGAATCCAGGCTGAGGTTTTTATACATTGGCCATGGGACTTGACTCTGGAGTTCTGTGAGGTTTGTTTTGTTTGTTTGTTTGTTTTTGGTTGTCAAAAGTGTATTCCCTAACCAATAAGGTCTGAGGGAGAAGCTCTTAGTTGAGTGGTAGACCTGATTCCACCATGAACAAAGACTGAAACTCTTGTGTATTCTTGGTACCAAGGATTCAGCCTGAAGCACACTAGAGCTGAGCCTGAATATTTGAGATAAACTTCTCACTCACAAGGTCAGTTCTATACCTTGCTTCATCAGAGAGGCATGTCTCAGACCCTTCCAGTGCAGAAGGAGGAAGAATAAAGAGTTTTACTCAAGGTCAGCTGACCCCTTTGGCACACACATAATGTCAGGGGATACTATGATTAGAGGAAGCAAGGTTTAGGTGCTCTTCAAAAGATAAACCAACTGGGTGTCAGCCCCCTTGAAGTTATGGGATACTTTACATCTGAGGGGGCCTGACGTGATGGAGTTGATATTTATGCTGGAGGTATAAATTATCCTGGGTCTAGAAGGGTACATCTGAGTCCCCATTGTAACTTCATCAATGCTATTGCATGCTGATAGTAAAAGAGCCAACTTTGTGGCTTTCTTAAAATGTTGTTGGGGTCTGTTGATAAGTCCTTTGCTTATCATGTCATATGTATCAAGGCATCTTCAGTTATTGAGGACCTATGTGACACCTTTGTTCTGAAGTGGTAATTCTGAGGGAAATTAACGAAATTCTGAGGTTTCTGGTTCTCATATGATAATGCTGCCTTCAATACTGGGGAGTTTCTAACATATTTGATTTCGGGGGTTACATCTGAATCCCCCTTGAGATATTGGTGTAAGTTGTGAGTCACATTGGTTCTATTTCATGTATGTGGGTATACTGTCATTGTCTTCAGACACACCAAAAGGTGGCATCAGGTCCCATGACAGATGGTTGTGGTACAACAAGTGATTGCTGAGAATTGAACTCAGGACCTGTGGAAGAGAAGTCAGTGCTTTTAACTGCTGAGCCATCTCTCCAGCCCCAGCACATTGGTTCTAGACAGGTAAGATGAAGGTCACTTAGGCTATTGGGGATGATCTGAGGATCCCTGGTTCAGAATGGGCATATCAGAAGTTCCCTTGGTCCATACAGTAGTTTAGAAGATCTGTGGTTCTTAAGCTGTAGGTCTGAACCTTACCAGAGAAGAATGCCTGGAGTGTTTTTGAATTCCTAATTTAGACAAAGTGTACCTGATGACTCCTTGAGCCACTGAGAGTGATTTAAGCTCCACTTCATGCATGGGGGGACAGTGTGAGTCTTCTTGGTGCTGAAGGGATAATTCTGAGGTTTGTGTGTCAGAAACAGGACTTGGAGAACCCATTGACAGAGTGATAATGTTGATGTATCCACAAACAATATATAAAGGATGCCATCCTTTAGAGGCAGAAAGGTTCACACCATGTTGGGGAAAGTAGAAATGCCAAAGACTATTGTATCTGTACAAGATCAAGGGTCGATGTGGAGAGGAGAGAAGGCCTGAATATTTCATGTTTGAGACTTCCTGGGAAGCTAGAACACACAAATCATGCAGGCCATGCAACAGCTTAATCAATCTCCAGTGTGCTAGGAGACATTTCCCAGCTAGTTCTCCTGATAAATCTGCTGCCTACTTCTAAAAATGGCAAGGCTTTCTCATTTTTGCTGGTCAGCTTAATGTCTATGTCCTGGGTTCATTAACGTGCTGGCTACTCTTAAGCTCTGAGACTTCAGGAACCCGGGTCCTGATCCTTGGACAGGGGTAATTAGGTCAGAGGATCAGAATAAGAAGCACTTGGTGCACCTTAGATCAAGGGAGTGGATTTTTCATGGACTAGATCAGATCTAGTAGGTAGGTCTAGGTCCTCAATGTTCAGGAGAATCACATAATACTCTCCATGAGGTGAAAATTATATAGCACATTCTTCTGGATACAATTGTGAGCTAATCTTAATCAGAAAGGGGATTCTTGCCCTGCTTTTAGTCACAGGGGCATAGATGAGGCTTCAATGTGCATCTGAGGCAGCTAGGAGTGGAAATTGTAAGTTTGATATACAGTTGATGAAAAGAAAAAGTTCTAAATTCATGTTGTTCATAAGGGGCATAGAAAGGGAAAATATGAGGGCAGCTTCTGTATCAAAAAAGAACTGAAAATGCCAGAGTAAGAGAGAGTAGGGCCCAGGCCACCCTCTTGAAATGGACTGCCTTACAGGTTCCGTTTGGCAGGCTGGGGAGCTCTGGTGTGTCCCTGGGCAGAAGGAGGAAGTCAGAAGCAAGGAGTAAGTCGTAAGCCTCCTAGAGCATTTTCGATATCTCTTTTGTCATAAAAAGCACCGGTGAGGCCCAGTTTCTTAGATGGAGCATTTGAGGGGCCACCTATTTCAGCCTGAAGCATTCTGAGCCTTTCTGAAACAGGGATCACAAAGCCAGTGTCCCTTTGGTGAGAACTGGAAAGTCTGAGTCCACATTGGTCTGATTGAGAAGGTCCGACACCTCCTTTAGGGAAGAGGAAAGAACTACAACTCCCCTTTTGCAGTGCGATCCTGTTGAGATTGATTTTCAAATGATGTGTATATTTGTGGCCTCCTAGGTCACAAAGGGGGAACCCAAATTCATATTGTAATGATGGGTCTCTCCAAGAACAGGAGAGAGCAGGTACCACATCCTCTGTTTGAGATATTGTATGTTTGTCATATCTTCGCATAACAGGGAATGTTCCAAAAGGGAATGTGGTACTCCCTTTTGGAGGTATGAATGCCCATAGGATAGGCACAAAAGCTATGGGCTCCCGTTTGGCAATTCTGGAAGTTTTCTCTCCCTCTTGGACATTAGGAATATGTTTTGAGTCCTCCTTAGTAGAAAAAGAAAGGCTGATATCCTCTTGGGGTGATGATGAGTGTTGCACACCTCTATGGGGACTGTCTCCATCTGGAGATGACTCAATGCATTCTTGATCTGTAGGGGAAGCTTGCAGGGCTCCTTGGGTAACAGAGGCTTTCATCTGTTTTCTCTTGGTAGAAGTAGCGTGTCTGGGAATCTCATGAGGAAGGTGGGATGCCTGAGGCTGTCTTCATGAGAAAGAGTGGTTCGCATGCACACTTCTGTAAGGATGGAGGATGGCTTATCAACCTCATGCTCTGAATTGGAAGCTTTGGTGTCCCATTGGTCAGAAGGGGCTTTTTCTGATGGGGTTTCAGTAGACTTAGATGGTCTGTGAATGCCTTGGCTTGGTAGGGGACTTCTGAGGCCCACCTCATGAGATGGTGAGCATCTGCAGGCTCCTTTAGCAGAATCAGAAGTGGTGAAGTTTATGTTAGTCATAGTTTTAAGCTTTACACCTCTTTCTTAAATTTGCAAACTCTTACCCAAATTTTGGAAGAATGGCAGTGTTTCTAGCCCGCATGTTTTGAGCGCACATATTTCAGGCCCTCTTGATCTACAGAGGAAGGGCTTGGTCTTGTTTTCCTCAATTTAGAAGGTGTGGGGCAATCTCCTGGAGGAGGAGAATGACTGAGAACTTTTTTACAAAGAATACTAGATCTGAAACTCAATTGAGATGATTTTAAGGAGGAGATGCTCCTTTGAGGAGTAGAGGTAGGACTGGATTCCTTTTCTGCATACTTGGAAGATGTGAGGCTACTTACGGCAGAAGAGATACATTTTAAGGCAACAAGTTCTGAAAGGCAGTATCTGATATCCCTTTCAGGAATTGGGACATGTTTCAATATCCTTTGGTTAAATTTCAAACGTCTAGGGTTCTTTTTGAGATAAGAGAAATTTCTCCATCCATCTTCACGAGGAGGGGTAGGAATAATGTCCCCTTCTGCACAAAGGGACAGTCCCTGAAACTCTGTTGAAGAGGAAGTATCGACGGTTTCTTGGTGAGATGTCACAGGTTTTAGAGGCCCCTGGGCAGGTTGAAAAAGTTCTAGACTTTCCTGGGGAAATGCTGGTGTTCTCAGGATCCCTTGTTCAGATACTAAAGGGCCCAGAGCACCTTCATTGGGTTTCAAAAGACACAGTGACCCTAACACAGATGCCAAAGCTTCTGGAGTCCCTGGCACAGATTCTGAACTCTTAGAAATGGATTGTGTATATGTCAGAGGTTCTTCTGTCTCTGGACTAAGTGGTGAAGGAGCTGGTAATTTGGGAGAATCTTGTGTGGCTGACAAAGATTCTATGACCTCTTGGGTGACAGATGGTATTTCTGTACTATTTTGCATACATGCCCATATTTCTAGTGTGTCCTGGGAAGAATCAGAAAGTCCAAGATCTTCTGGATTGGATGGTAAATATCCTAAAGCCTCCTTTTCCAACCAGTGTCCTGGAGGCTCTTGAGGTAACAAGGAAGTTTCTGTAAGCCCTTGGGAAGATATTGATGTTTCTAGTACACCTTGGGCAGACATGGAAGGTCTCCAAGACATTAAGACAGAATGTTACTCTTTCAAATCCAATTGGACAGATGGAGAAGGTCCTAGACTCACTATGGTAGATGCTGAAATTTCCAAAGCTCGTGATGAAGCATTGGATATTCCTGGATTGCCATGTGTACAGGTACAAACTTCCAGGTTCCCCTATAAAGACAGCCAAGGGCCTCCAGCTTCTTGAACAGATAACAAATGTCCTGGATTCCCTTGAGCAGATAGGGACAATGTCAAAGGCTCTAGGGCAGATGATATAGATCCTAGTGTTCCTCAATCAGATAAAGAAATTACCATGGGTCCTTTGGAAGAATGCATAGATCCTGAAGGATCTGAATTAGATGGATCTGTTTGTTGAACCCCTTGTAGAGAATTCAAAGACTCATTTGGTCCCTGGAATGAAGTTAAAGGTCCCTCTGTAGGTTTAGAGAGGTCAAAAGGCTCTTCTGTGGAAAGGGAAGATCCAAAAGGCTTAGGGAAGAAAGTGAGGAACTAAGTTGGGCAGAAATTGCAAGTTCCAGAGGTGAGTCATTGGATATCACATGTCCTGGGGTAGCTGTTGAAAATTTTTGTGCTCCTCATGCAAATGATGAATATCCTAGAGCCCCCTGGGGAGGCAGCAATGTTTCTACAGAGCCTGTGTATTTGCTGAAATCCTCAGAGATCCCTGGTCAGATCTCAAAATCCTTGCTGTATTTTGAGCAGGGTGGTTATATCCCTGACACACTGGTAAAGATGGTGAGTCTGCTACTGTGTAGTGTGTAGATGTGGAGTGAGTTCCTATACCTTGTGTATGTAAAGAAGGACTTGAAAACCTTTTGGAAGATGTAGAATGTTGGGTAGACCTTTGTGGACATGTGGACAGATGTATGGTCCCCTTGTGCAGAGACCGGGACTCACACCTCCTTGAGCAGAATCAGAAGATCCTGGAGTCCTTTGTTCTGAGGATGAAAGACCCAGAGGATTATGAGAACATTCATAGCATTGTGATGTATTCATCATTGCCTGGGCTGAGATAGAAAGTTTCAGAGGCCCCTGGGCAGATTGCAAAGGTGCTAGATACCCTTGACCAAATGGGAAAGTCTTTGCACCTCCTTGGTCAGAACAGGGATGTCTACCAGGTGTTGGCGATGATGGTGGCAATGTTCCTAGATTTGCTGAAGTAGACTGAGAAGATGCTACAGCCTGCCTCACTTGTGAAAAAAGGCCTAAAGCACTGTGTGACTCTTCATATTGTGCAAATATCCCTGTGGCATCTGTTGAATTTTCTCGATTTCTTTGTTTGGGGAAAAATGAACTTTGCATGAGCAAAGTTCCCTCTTGTGCCCTGGAAAATTTCTTGTGTTTTTGAAAAGATGACAAAGCTTCTAGAACCTCTGGAGTAGATACAAGATGTTCCTGAACACCCAGTACTGATGGTGTAGGATAAAAGGTTTCTTGAGATTTCTGGCTAGGTAGGAAAGTTCGAGTGTCCCTTGGGAAACCTGGGGATCTTTGTGCAAAATGATGGGCAGTTGGAGAAAATCCTACTTCTGTCTGACAAGAAGTTGGAGGATGCAAAGTATCTTGAGCAAATGAAACACTTTGTGTATTCCCCTGTTTAAAATTGGGCTTTTAGATACCCTTGGGAAAAACAGAAATGTCCGAAAGCCTCTTGGAAAGATGAAGAACCTAGGGTTCCTTGTGAAGATAAACAAATTCCCAGAGACATCTGCTCAGATGACACAGATTCTGGTCGCACCTGAGTATTTTGGGTAGACCCCAGATGTCCTGGAGTGGGAAGCAAAGCTCCCACAGTCTCCTTTGCAGACAGGGGCTTTCCTACTGTGGCTTCTGCAGATAAAAAAATCCCCTCAGTGCCCTGAGCAGATGTGGAAGACCATAGAGTTGTTTCTTTAGATTTAGTCACTTCTAGATGGCATTCTTCAGTTCAACAAGGTCCTAGAGTTCCTTGCTCAGATCTCAAAGATGATGGTGACAACTGTAGTGATGTAGTAAGATCCAGGGGCAGTTCAGCCCATCTGAAAGTGATTGAAGTCCCTTGGGTAGATGGAGAACATTCATTTGTTTCTGAAACTGTTGGGGAAGGAGTTGAATGCAGTAGAGCCCCTTCAGCATATCCAGAATATGGGTCATTGCCTGGGCTGAGCTTGAAAGTGTCAGAGGCCCCTGGGCTGATTGCAAATGTGCTAGGGTCCCAGGACCAGATGGGAATGTTTCTGCACCTCCTTGAGTAAAAGATGAATGTGTACCAGGTTCTCAAGGTGATGGTAGCAAAGGTCCTAGAGTAGACAAAGCATATGTAGAAGATTCAGAATTCTCCCTCACTAGAGGCAAAGGGCCCGAGGTAGTCTCTGTGTGATTACATTGCCCCAAGCCCAATATTCCTGAGGAATCTGCCGAAGGTTCTAGATTCCTTCGGGTGGATGACAAAGAACTTAGCACAGGCAAAGTCCCCTCTGCAGCTGTGGAAAAGTCCTTACACTTTTGAGAGGTTAGCACATATCCTTGAGAGTCTTTACTAGATAGAGGATGCTCCTGAGAACCTAGTACAGATGATGAATGTGTTACATATGCTGGTGAATATGGAATGGATTTTTGAGATTTCTGGCTAGGTAGTAATGGCCCAAATTCCCTTGAGGAAAGTTGGGATCTTTGTCTAGAAGGTTCAGAAAGGGGAGAAAATCTCATACCTTTCTGGCAATAAGTTGGATGTTGCACAGTCTTTGGAGAAAATGGCACAGTTTTTACACTCCCTTGCTTAGTTGTGGACAGTTTTAGAGACCCTTGGTCAGAAAGGGAATTTCCAGAAGCCTCTATGGAAGATGAAGAGCTTAGAGTTCCTGGTAAAGAGGAAGAAATTCCCAGAGGCTTCTGATCAGATGGAAAAGACTCTGAGACCACCCGAGTGATTTGGGTGGACCCTAAAGGTCCTGGAGTGGGAGGCAAAGTTCCCACTGTCTACCTTGCAGACATGGACTTTCCTGTTTTGGCTTGTGCCAATAAGGAATGACCCCTAGTGCCCTGAGAAGATGCATAAAACCCTACAGTTGTTTCCTTAGATTTAGTCCCTTCAGGTATGCAAGGTCCCAGAGATTCTTGCTCAGATCTCAAAGATGATGGTGACACCTGTAATAATGTAGTATGATCCAGGTGCAGTTCAGCACATCTGGAAGTGTCTGAAGTCCCTCAGGTAGAAGGAGAATATTCATTTGTTTCTGAAACTGCTGGGGAAGGAGCTGAATGCAGTAGAGCCCCTTCAGCAGATCCAGAGATATGAGTCATTGCCTGGGCTGAGATGGAATGTGTCAGAGGCCCCTGGGATGATTGCAAATGTGCTAGGTTCCCGGGACTAGATGGGAATGTTTCTGCACCTCCTTGAGTAAAAGATGAATGTGTACCAGGTTCTCGAGGTGATGGTGGCAAAGGTCCTAGGGTAGGCAAAGCATATGTAGAAGATTCAGTATTCTCCCTCACTAGAGGCAAAGGACCCGAGGTAGTCTCTGTGTGTTTACATTGTCCCATGAGCAATATCCCTGTGGAATCTACGGAAGGTTCTAGATTCCTTTGTGTGGATGACAAAGAACTTTGCACAGGCAAAATCCCCTCTGCAGCTGTGGAAAAGTCCTTACACTTTTGAGAGGATAGCACATATCCTTGAGAGTCTTTACTAGATAGAGGATGCTCCTGAGATCCTAGTACAAATGGTGAGTGATTCCCATCTGCTGGTGAATATGAAATGGATGTTTGAGATTTCTGGCTAGGTAGTAACGGCCCAATATCCCTTGAGGAAGCTGGGGATCTTTGTCCAGAAGGTTCAGAAAGGGGAGAAAACCTCATACATTTCTGGCAATAAGTTGGATGTTGCACAGTCTTTGGAGAAGACGGCACAGTTTGTACACTCCCTTGCCTAGTTGTGGACAGATTTAAAGACGCTTGGTCAGAAAGGCAATGTCCAGAAGGCTCTATGGAAGAAGAAGAGCCTAGAGTTCCTGGTGAAGAGGAAGAAATTCCCAGAGGCTTCTGATCAGATCCGAGTGATTTGGGTGGACCCTAAAGGTCCTGGAGTGGGAGGCAAAGTTCCCACAGACTGCTTTGCAGACATTGGCTTTCCTACATTGTCTTGTGCAGATAAGGAATGCCCCCTAGTACCCTGAGCAGATGCAGAAAACCCTACAGTTGTTTTCTTAGGATTTAGTTGCTTTAGATGAGAAAGGTCCCACAGTTCCTTGCTCAGATCTCAAAGATGATGGGGACACCTCTAGTGATGTAGTAAGATTCAGGTGCAGTCCAGCATATCTGGGAGTGTCTGAAGTCCCTTGGGTAGATGGAGAAAAAAAATACAGCAACTCATTCATCATCTTTACTTTGTGCTTGCAGGCTGGTTGCAATTATCTTGTAAGCATTAAAAATCAGTCTAACATACTGCCTATGTTCCATAGGGTTTCATTGATGTGAGGAGACATCATGACTCAGGCAACTCTTATAAGGAAAATTTAAATGAGGTTGTCTTACAGTTTCAGAGGGTCAGTACATTATTATCTTGGTAGGAAGCATGGCAGCACCCCGGTAGAGGAGGTGCTGGGGAAGGAACTAAGTGGTCTATATCTTAGTCTGAAGGCTACCAGAAGGAAGCTTGTGGCCACAGGTAGCAAGGAAGAGGATCGATTTTTGTCTCTGAGCAGAGATTGAGCACTACACAAAAGCAAGCCTACACAATGATACACTTCCTCTAACAAGCCAACACCTTGTAATAATGCCACATACCATGGGCAAAAGATATTCTAATCAACACACTGCGTCATAGGACATAAAGAAAGATACTGCATGATTGCATTCCTCTAGTCACAGGTGCGACATACCTACAAGCTTATATGAACACACACACACACACACACACACACACACACACACACACACACACACACACCAATCGGATATGCACGTGCATACATATATATTTGTCTATTTATTTACTTACTTACCTACTTACTTACTTACTTACTTACTTACTTACTTACTTACTTACTTACTTACTTACTTTGTTTTAAATTTGTTGGGTAAGAACTTTCTACATACACATAAATGAGTTTTAGCAAATTCATCCCTATCTTCTCCTCCTTGAATTGTTACCCATTTCTCCTGTATCACTTTTATCCTTAATTACATTTTCATTTTTATATAGACGGCTGTGTAGTGCCATGCCCTGAGAAATCGCGTGCATGCCGCAAGCAATCACTGAGAAGAGCCGTGTGTGCCACAAGCAATCGCCATTATAAGATGGTGATGGCCTCCCCTGTGCCTAACTAGTAAACAAGCCTTGTACGCAGGTGCAAGAGTGAACTCACTCCTAGTCACTGTCCATTCTCGGGGCATAATAGTGGGGTGATGGGCAAGCAACGAATCAGGAGCTGTCACGTCACATCAGGTGCTGAAACGTCATGCTGTTGGCTATATAAGCAGCGCCATTTTCCCGGATCATGGTCTTCCTGATAAGTAAGCAATAAATCTTTTGCCACAGAAGATTCCGGTTTGTTGCTTCTTTCTTGCCGGTCGAGTGGGATGCAATAAGTGGCACCGAGGAACCCGGGAACTTTATACCATCACACCAGTGCAAGGAAGATCCCTTGTTCGCGGGGCGGAATCAGAACTGCGGGATGAAAGGCTCTGTAAGGTACATACAGTTTTGAAATTTCTCCAGAGTTAGACACCCTTTTGATTGTTTGCACAGCGATTGCACTTTTCCTTTCAGTTTCGTTTTTCTTCCACTGCTTCCACTGCTGACTGGTTCTTAGTCACGGTCAGGCCTGGATAGCACCTGGACAGCGACCAGTTTCAGTCACGGTCAGGACTGGACAGTGCCTGGACAGCGTCCATTTTCAGTCACAGTCAGGCCTGTACAGCGGCAGTATGAGAATCTTGCATTCTATAATAGTGGCCTTACACTCGGTCCTGAAGCAGTGTGGCCTAAAATGTGCCACTAATACCTTAGAGGGATTTGTCAGGGAGATAGACAATGTGGCACCATGGTATGCTTGCTTAGGGTCATTTAGGCCTTTTCATGGGCCTTGATCCCGAGGAAAAGATATAAAAAGAAAAGAATGCCTTGGGAGAGATTAGAAAAGGGATGGAAAGGGAGAGAAGAAGGGAGATCCAGGTGGAGAGGCACATAAGGAAAGGAGCCTCTACCTGCCACTAGATGAGTTTAAGCAGCTAGCTCTTAGTAGCTCAGAATCTGATGAAGGGCTTAGCTCCTCTGAAGAAACGGACTTGGAGGAGGAAGCAGTTCATTATAAGGGAGAAAGGTACCTGCAAGATGAAATACAAGCTACTCAGTGCAGAAAAAGTCCAACAACGACTGGTGAAAGCCAGCTTGCTGCTCGGCCTCGGGATTGTTGGCTTCAGTGTCCTAGTGAACCTCTGCCTTATGTGCATAGGTAGTTGTCAATTTTTGCCTACACCTCATGTAGGGGTAAACCCTCGAGGCATCAGGCCATTACAAGTCTGGCAAATGGATGACACTCATATTTCCTCCTTTGGGAGAAATCAGTACTTACATGTTTCCTTTGACACCTGCAATGGTGTAATGTTTGCCACACCTTTAACAGGGGAAAAAACCTCTCATGTTATACAGCACTGCCTAGAAGTGTGGAGTGCTGGGGCAAGGCCACAATTCTTAAAACGGATAATGGGGTAGCATATACTTCTACTAAATTTTAGCAATGTTGTCATCAAATGGATGTCACTCACTTGACTGGCCTTCCTTATAATACTCAAGGACAAGGCATTGTGGAATGTGCCCACCACACACTCAAGTCTTATCTTATAAAACAAAAAGGGGGAGTTGATGAGACTCTGCCCTCAGTGCCAAGAGTAGCAGTATCTATGTCACTCTTTACACTTAATTTTTTGAATCTTGACGAGCAGGGACGTTTTGCAGCTGAGCGACATAGTTCAGACCCTGATAGACCAAAAGAAATGGTCAAACGGAAGGATGTTTTAACTGGTCTCTGGAAAGGCCCGGATCCTATCTTAATCAGATCCCGGGGAGCTGTTTGTGTTTTTCCACAGAGTGAAGACAACCCATTTTGGCTGCCGGATTGACTCACCCGCAGGATATTCATCAAGGATGGTGCAAAAATGCTGACCTCCTGAGGACTTTTCCTGATCCTGACAATGCTGAACTTGTCTCAGGTTCCTAGTATAATGGGTGAACAGATATGTGCTATTCTCTCGACTTTCCCTAAACCAATGTCAGTTCGCCATGATACTATAGTTTTCCAAATTTTCCAAATTTCCAAAATTCTTTACTAATAATAAAACAGTGGATTTGCCATATTTACCCTATGATCCAACTCGTTATTATCATTAGGAGAAAATCACTCCTTACTAGAACAGGGTTTTTTATGTTTTCAAATTAATGGACAAGGACATTGTATCAACCTCCCAGCCTGAGCTTTAGGGAGGTTTAATGAACACCAAGGAGGTTGGGTGAGCACAACCCAAGATACTTCTAATGTAGATATAACCTTTACAAATCGGACCTTTTGGCAGGAGGCAATTTGGGTTAATGGTACATTTGTACCACCTAACTTTTCAGACAAAGAATGTCCCCACCAACCAAAAATAGCCCCTCATTGTGTCTTGGAAGATGAAGGTCTGATCCTGCCTTGGTCTGATTGTCGATCCTCCATCACTTGTTGGGCAGATCAGAGTAAAACTTTTTCCTTTTCTTCCAACATGACAGATGACCCAAAGAATGAATTTTTTATGAAAAAGAGATTTTTCATTCAGGACTTTAGAATGCATTCCTTTCACAAGTGGGTGCTTTGGGGAGTCAATGGCAATTGTACAGATTTCAATCCTTTGATTTTTATCCAGGGAGGAGCATTTGTAAAGGCTTCTTTTACTGGCATCTCAAGATTTGCTCAGCACTGGGGAATACATGATGCCTCCCAGGACTCTTATGGACATACTAATATCAGAGTAGAGATCACTGGGTTCAATAAAACTTTGGTAAACCAGATTATTTATACATCTCCCACAGTCTGTGTTTACCCCCCTTTCTTGTTTATATTCTTTCAAGTGATTCATTTGAAGTCTGTTCCAATGATTCTTGATGGATTTCTCAATGTTGGCATGTAACAATAAACACCCATGCCATGGTGCCACGGATCCCACTTTGGGTCCCTGTTCTGGTGGAAACACCCTCCACCTTGAAAGTAAATGGGAGAAATGCCCTAAAGATACATGAAGTACACACTAGATTAGTTGAAAAGTGGAAAATTAGCTGATAAGAGCAACTGTTGTTTGGGTAGTGGTGCTTTATGCCTTTATTCTCATCACTTGGTTGGCAGAGGCCAAGAATGTCTGAGTCTGAGACCAGCTTGGTATACAGAGTGATTTCCAAGACAGCCAGGTCTACACAGAGAAACCCTCTCTCAAAAAACAAACAAACAAACAAACAAACAAACAAACAAACAAACAAAAAGCACCTGTTCTATGAAGAGGACCGGGCACAATGCACCCACATAGTGGCTTACAATTTATGCACAGCTACAGTTTTAGAGAATCATTGCTCTCTTTTAGCTTCTGTAGGCTATAGAGGCATAAGTGAGAGAGAGGGCATGAGCAGACTAGCACAGAAGTGAGAGAGGGCATAGCACATAGGTGAGAGAGAGAGTTCCTGAGCACTCTAGCACATAAGGGAGAAAAAGGGGCTGGGCATCCAAGCACATAAGTGAGGGAGAGAGGGCCTGCACATCCTAGCACACTCTTGTAATCAAGCTCAGTACTAGGAAGGTGGAGGTGGGAGTTTACCAGGGATTGTAGTGAATCTGGATGTTCTCTTCTGATCTATTAGGACAGCATGGACTGTTCTTTTGTGGGATGTACATATAGAAAAAGTACACACATTTTAATTTTTATGCACATAAATAAATAACAAAAAATATTACAGTTGAAATTAGTAGTGCCATTTCCAGTACTTTCATGTTACACATTTGTTCATGTTTTTTCAAGTCTGCAAATGCTTATCAACCTAGAAACTGGAAATCATTTGTCTTAAAGATGGTAGCTCATTTCCACCTCCTGAGACCTCCCTTCTAATCAATGGTGCCTGGTACTCCATGACAGCATACACAGGGTATATTCAGCCAAAGGGTGAAATCCCTGGATGAGACCTGTTTTCTCCATCTGGCATCACAAAGGGTCCTCAGAGTATTACATGTGGGTCTCTCCTGATAACGTTTTATTTATTTGTTTGTTTGTTTGTTTGATTTTGTTTTGTTTTTTATTTTTGTTATTGTTTTGTTTTTTATTTGTTTTATTTTTGTTTTTTGTTTTTTTTTGGTTTTTGTTTTTGTTTTGCTTTGTTTTTGTTTTGCTTTTTTTTGTTTTTGTCTTTGTTTTGCTTTGTTTTGTTTGTTTGTTTGTTTTTCCCATTGAGCAGACAAGCAAGGAAAGGTGCGGTTGTGAAGGAGTTCACTTCTGAATGACCTGGAAGAGATAACCAGCTCTGATCAGGGTTATTGGACTGTTAAAGGATGTGTGACTGGAGAGAAATCTCAGTCCCAAGAGGCCACTATGTGAGGAAAAACCTCCCGATCTGCCTTTTCCTACGGCTTCTGAGGGTTAAATTAAGGAGGAAGATCATATTTTTTTCTCTTTTTTTCCATTTTTTTTTAACTAAGAAGACATTATAGTTTTTAAGAGAAGAATGGCTCTTAAGAAAATGATGGTGATTCCAAAGGAAGATTACTTATTACTTTTGGACTTTGATGATGAAGAAGATGACATAAATATTTCGGAGGAGTCTCTTTCTGAAGGTTACTGCATATTCAGTGTTGGGTATTAATTGTGTGTTGTGCAGTTCACTAGACTTTTACCTAGTCACCTGAAACGGAAGAAGTCTTTTCTCAGAGATTTTATATAGTTCATTTGAAATTTTACCTATCTATCTATATCTATATATTCTTATACCCGAGTTTTAGCAACACATATAACTACTCTTGACATTGTAGTCACAATATGTTGATAAAAAATAACTGGTTATGATTTTGCCACCGGAAAATACCTGAACATTGTTCCAATAATATGTTTGCAAAACCTGAATTTATTTCAAGAACATTACAAATAATTTATTTCATTCCTTTTTTATTATTTCTTTTCTTTTTTTTCTTTTTTTTTTTACATTTCAAATGTTATTCCCTTTTCTATTTTCCCCTCCAAAAATCCCAGTCCTCTCCCCTCTATCCCTGCTTTCCAACACACCTACTCCCAATTCCTGGCCCAGGCATTCCCAAAACTTGGTCATAGGAACTTTACAAGAACAAGTGTCTCTCCTCCCATTGATGACATACTAGTCCATCCTCTGCTACATATGCAGCTGTAGGCATAAGTCACAACTTATGTTTACTTTGATTGGAGATTTAATCTCAGGGAACTCTGGGAGTACTTGTTAGTTGTTTTTCCTCATAGAATGTTCCTTGTGTACTTTCTCTAGCTCCATAATTAGGGACCCTGTGCTCAGTCCAATGGATTTCTGTGAGCATCCACTTCTGTATTTGTCAGGAAATGGCAGATTGTGTCAGGAGACAACTATATCAGTCTCCTGACCCTAAGCTCTTGTTTGGCTCTTCAACAGAATCTGGGTTTGGTGGTTGTTTATGGTATGGATCACAGAATGAAGCAGTGTCTGGATTCCTTCAGTCTTAGTTCCAAACTTTTTCTCTGTAACTCTTTCCATGGATCTTTTGTTACCAATTCTAAGAAGGAACGACATATCCACACTTTGGTCTTCCTTCTTGTTGAGTTTCATGGGTTTTGCAAATTTTACCTTGTTTTTTTCTGAGCTTCAAGGATAACATCCACTTATCAGTGAGTATATATCATGTGCTTTCTTTTGTGATTGAGTTATCTCACTTAGGAACATATCATCCAGATCCATCCATTTGTCTAAGAATTTCATGAATTCATTGATTTTAATAGTAATGTAGTATTTCATTATGTAAATGTACTATATTTTCTGTATTCATTCCTCTGAAGACGGGCATCAGGTTTATTTTCAGCTTCTTGCTATTATAAATAAGGATGCTATGAACATAGTGATGCATGTATCCTTATTACAAGTTGGAATATCTTCTGGATATATGCCAAGGAGGACTATTGCTGGATCTTCAGTAGAACTATTACCACTTTTCTGAGGAAACCCCATCTGCTTTCCAGAGTGGTAGTACCAACTTGCAATTCCACAAGCAATGGAGGAGTGTTCCTACTTCACCACATACCCACCAGCAACTATTGTCATCTGAGTTTTAGATCTTAGCCATTCTGACTCTGTGAGGTGGAATCTTAGGGTTATTTTGACTTTCTGTTCCCTGATGATTAAGGATTTTGAACATTTATGAGGTGCTTCTCAGCCATTCAGTGTTTCTTAATTTGGAATTCTTTGTTTAGAACCATCCCCATTTTTTAAAATAATGTTATCTGATTTTCTGGAATCCAGCTTCTTGAGTTCTTTGTATATATTGAATATTAGTCCCTTATCTGATTTAGCATTGATAAAGACTTTTTCCCCGTTTTGTTCTAATGATAGTGCCCCTTGCCTTACAGAAGTTTTGCAATTTTTGAGGTCCCATTTGTCTATTTTTAATCTTATAATAACAGCCATTGCTGTTTTGTTCAGGAATATTCCCCATTTAACCTTGTCTTCGAGGCTCTTCCACACTTTCTCCTCTATAAGTTTCATTGTCTCTGGTTTTATGTGCAGTTCCTTGATCCAATTAGACTTGAGCATTGTACAATGAGATGAGAACAAATCAATTTGCTTTCTTCAATATGCTAACTGCCAGTTGAGCGAGCACCATTTTTTGAAAATGCCATTTTCTTTCCACTGGGTGGTTTTATCTCCTTTGTAAAAGATCAAGTGACCTCATGAGTTTGGGTTCATTTCTCTGTCTTCAGTTCTGTTCCATTTATCTACCTGTCTAACACTATTCCTGTACCATGAAGTTTTTATCATAATTGTTCTGTAGTACAGCTTGAGGTCAGGCATGGTGATTACAAAAGACATTCTTCTATTGTTGAGTATAGTTTTGGATATAGTAGGTTTTTTTTTTCAAGATGAATTTGCAAATTGCCCTTTCTAACTCAGTGAAGAAATGAGTTGGAGTTTTGATGGTGATTGCAATGCATATCAGATTGCTTTTTGAAAGATAGCCATTTTTACTATATTAATCCTGCCAAATCATTAGCATGGGAGATTTTACCATCTTCAGAGATCTTCTTTGACTTCTTTCTTGAAGAAACTTGAAGTGTTTATCATACATATATTTCACTTTCTCAGAGTCACACCAAGGAATTTTATATTATTTGTGACTACTATGAAGCATGTTTTTCCCTAATTTTTTCTCATACTATTTGTCTTTTCTGCAGAGAAATTCCACTGTTATGTTCAAATTAATTCTAAATTCATCTCCTAAGCTGAAAATGTGTATCAGGATTAGCTTTTCTCTGTTGTAATTTTTGGGCTCATAGATACATGCTATCATATCTTCTGGAAATAGAGAAATTTTGACTTCTTCCTTTCCAATTTGTATTCATCTGTTTTCAGTTTTTGGTTTTTTTTTTTTTTTTTTTTTTTAATGTGTGTAATTGCTCTGGCTAGTATTTCAAGTACTCTATTGAATAGGTAGGGAGAAAGTGGGCAGCCTTGTCCAGTCCCAGATTTTAGTGGGACTCCTTCTGGTTTCTGACCATTTAGATTAAAGTTAAATCCTGGGCTTTCTTTTCTTTTCTTTTCTTTTCTTTTCTTTTCTTTTCTTTTCTTCTTCTTCTTCTTCTTCTTCTTTTTTTTTTTTTTTTTAGGTGTATGCCTTGAATTCTTGGTATTTTCTGGACTTATTATGAATGGGCATTGTATTTATCCAACTATTTGCTATGCATCTAATCGAATAATCATGTGGTTTTTGTAGTTGAGTTTTTTTTGTTTTTGTTTTTGTTTTCTTTTTTTTTTCTATAATGGATTTAATTGATGGTTTTCGATATTAAACTCTCCCTGAATCATAAGAAGGAGGCTAACTAGGTCATGATGGATTATCCTTTTGATGTATTCTCGGACTCGTTTTGAAAGGATTTTATTTAGTATTTTTGCATCGATATTCATAATGGAAATTGTAATAAAGTTTCCTTTCTTCATTAGGTTTTGTATAGTTGTAATCTTGCTTCATAGAACATATTAAATAGTGTTCCTTCTCTTTTAATTTTGCATAATAGTTTGAGGAGTATTGGTATTAGGTCTCCATGAATATCTGATAGAATTCTGAACTAAACCCATCAGACCCTGGGCTTATTTTTGGTTGGGAGACTATTAACGATTGCTTCTAATTCTTTAGGGGTGTTATGACCCACACTACAGTCTTGCCAGAAAGAATGCCCACAGGACACTCGGATCCTTCTGCAGTAAAGCTTTAAGGCATCTCGAGAGATAGATGATCAGCTTCAGGACAGGAGACCCAGAGAGCAGAAAACCCCTCCCTTATATAGGCTGTGAAGTACAGTTAGAAGTATGGTTGGAGACCTGCACCACCGGAATTTTCTGCCCACCATCAGCCTGATGACGCCATTGGAGAGACAGGGCTCAGGTAATGGAAAGATACCCCGATGCCTGTGCACACTCACCACGAGCAATAGTGACAATGGTGTTGTGAGCACCATCTTGTAATGGTGGCCATGAGGACGGCTCCTCACATCTCACCCTTTTCTTTTATGTTAGAAGCAACAGGCCACACAGTATGGAGAGTGGAGATAGAGGTCAAATTCCCACTGTGCAAGCATAGGGGCCTTACACAAAACCTCCTTCCAGGCTCATCACCCAAAGGGGTCTTGGTCAGCTCCCCTGTCGTTTTTCCTGGGGGGAAGGACACTAGGACACTCAACCTTCTTGAAAGATGACATATCTCCCAGAAAGAAGCTCAAATTACACCACAACGCCATTCCAGTGCAGTGCTTAGCCACAAAACTCACCTGGGTTGTTAAAGCACACCCGCTCCAACCCATGCAGCAAGACTCGCCTCAGGGTTTTGTGGAGCTGGATGTCCAGCAACCTTATTGCTTGAGCATCATCAATATTCATATATCGGGGGAAACACCCTGCTCCAAAACAACAAGTGCCTGGGTTACTACCATCCTGTCCCTCCTTGTTTGGGATTTAAGTTTGCAGATCATCCATAGTAGGAGCAGTACTCCACTGTACACAGCCACTCCAAACAAACCACCCCCACCCATTGCTTGAAGTAGGAGAATGCTGCAGAAATTCAGGTAGAAAATCCTTCCATCAATGACAGGTCAAGACATGTCGAATCAACTTATAAGATGGTGATCCTCAGCTCCCGGAGTGTCTGTTCAAATTCTATGGTCCAATTCTGTAACAAATAACAAGACAAAGCCTTTTACAGGTTAGCTGCTCTTGTAAAATTCTGAAATTGTAGTAAGGTGATACAGACGCTAGGCAGCTTATGTTTGCAACCCAGCTGAGGCATTTGCCAAAGAATATACACCTGCTCTTGGACCAGATCGATCCGTTGGTTTACCAACATGAGGCCTCTCTGTATCTGGGAGTTGGCCATGGTCTGGCTGTTCAGGGCCAATGTCACTCTTGCCTAAAGGTCATTTTATAGTTTGCGTTGTCTGAACCGTACCAGACAAGGCCAGGGTCGAAACAGTGACAGAGGCAGCTACTGCTGCTGTTGCTACCAAGCCAACTATAATAGCAGAGATTCCAAAATCTCTCTTTTCTCTAAATAAGCTTAAATTCTAGATGCTTCCACAGGAACTGGAAAAAATCTAGGCACATGAGTAACCAAAGCAAAGCAATACTTAGTAGCATCCCAACACAGGGTATAGAAACTTTCATTAAGCAAGCAATCTAATTCTAATTGATTATTATTTAAACTTTTATTACTTACAACCCACAGAAAGGGGGTCAAACACAAACCGGGGTGACAGTATAATTCACCCTTTTAAATGATTTATATTTAGTATTAGAGGAGGACCAATCGAAAGACCCCAAACCAGCACTCAAAGTGCCCTACCACTCAAAACCCATTTGGACCTTTTCACTATATCCACCTCCAATCGTTGCCATAGGTGAAAGATCGGTACAGCTCTCATTAACCCCACAAAGTAACCATTGATCAAAAGGGTTAGCATCTGCCCGATCAGAATCCATGAAGTTAAAATCATGTCCAGCAAGGATTTCATTAATCTCTACACTTACATGTGGGGAAAAGGAAAAAAAATCCTTCAACCACCCAAAAGGTTTTTCTGGCCTGGCACCCAGTCCAAGGAAGCATGGAGTCCTCCGAGGATCTTCCTTTACAAAAGGGTGCCGTTCTGGGTTGCTGGGGCAGTGCTTTCCTGGATTTATGACTAGGCCTCCAGCCTTGAATTATCAAGGCATTGGCTATTATTTCAGAGTGGGTTCCCCAAGCAGCTGCTTTCAACCAGGCCACCGATTGATTTTATAAGGATATACACTGGCGTTGGTCTTTCAAGTCAGAGATCATTACAAAGCACAGGCTTCCTTTGAGGGAGTAGTTCTGTTTTCCATCAGAACCTGAATTTGTCCATCTAATGGTAAAAAGGCAAGTCCCAGCTCCCTATCAGTAGTAAAGAAATGTGGAAAAACTTGTGCACTGTGCATGACAGGCATGAACAGAATGTTAGACATAGTACCCCAACACAATTCCCCCGATATACTAGGAACCATGATCTCTAGTAGAAGGGTCATTATCCATCGTTGTTTCCAGAATTCCCTCTTTTGTCCACATCTTCTGAAGGGGAGATCCTTCAGATGAGGCATTCTGGAACCCAAAGAGGATTGTCTTCTTCCTGTGGAAAGACACAAATAACTCCTTAGATCTTATTAAAATAGGATGCAGGCCTCTACATTTTCCAGTTAAGACAACTTTCCATTTGATAATTTCTCTAGATCTGTTTGGTTCTGAACAGTGACGATCAGTTGCAGTGTGGCCTTGCTCATCAATACTCAAAAAATTAAGAGTAAAGAGTACCATGGAGATGTCCACTCTCAGTGTTAAGGGTAAGAGCCTCATCGACTCACCCTTTCTTTTTGATAAGGTAAGTTTTAACAGTGTGGTGGGCACGTTCCACAATGCCTTGTCCCTGTATGGCAAACCAGTTAAATAAGTTACATTCCTCTGTAGACAGAATTGTTGAAAATTTTGAGAGGTGTAGGCCAGTCCATTATCGGTTCTAAGAAATTTGGCTTGTCCCCAAGCTTCAAGGCAATGTTGAATTACATGTGTGGCTTTTTCTTAGTAGAGGGATCAGTTTTACTGCCCTCTTTTCTCTCTCCCCTTCCTTCTGAATCCCTGGGAGGGCCCTTTTTCTTAGACATGTCTTTCTTTTTTCAAGCTCCCATTCTCTCATTCTGTTAGGTTTCTGACATACTGTCCTGAACCTCTTCTAGTATTCCCTGTCCCTCCACATTGGCTGTTTGGCAGGTTTCATCCTCTAGACAGTTTTATATTAGCTTGCAAATGCCTTGGTGCCCAGGCGTAAGTCTCCCTCTTTATGCTTAAGGTCAAGGTCACTTCCTAGCTTACTACATAAGGCTACAGTTAGAGACCCCGAACAAGAATACCAGGGAGAAATGCGATCCACTTCCTTAACAAAGTTCTGCAGCGTACTGGAGGCAACCTGCCTGTAATGCAGTGATCACTGACTTTGAGGAGGCCATGATAGAGTGAGTCTCTGCTCTTGATCTACACCCCATTTATAGTACTCCTTAAGCAAAGCGAAAGTAAACACAGTGCTCTGCTCCCTTATCTACGGAAGGCTTAGAAGATACCTCAGTGTTGCCACTTATCTACGTCGGACTGACAACACCTCATTTTTCAGCACCAGCCTCGATGGACAGAATAAGAGACAGAATGAGGGCCAGGGCAACCAAGACTAGAGCTTCTACTGCCCCTTCCTAGGGTGCATCTAGATTAAGACCGAAATCAATAGGGATAAGAGGGTCACGATGAGACATACCACTCCAAACTTACCTTTTCCCTGCAGTTCTGAATCCACCCCATTTCCAGGGGTTTTCCTCAATGCCAGCGATGTTGATCCTGGTTTTATGGCACCGGATGACCTGCGCTACCATCTCGCCAGCAAGAACACATGCAGGACACTCAGATCTTTCTGCAGTAAAGCTTTAATACATCTCCAGAGATAGATGAACAGCTTCAAGACAGGAGATCCAGAGAGCAGAAAACCCCTCCCTTATATAGGTTGCAAAGTATGGTTAGAAATACGGTTGGAGACGTGAATCACCGGAATTGTCTGCCCACCATCAGCCTGATGATGCCATTGGAGAGGCAGGGCTCAGGTAATGGAAAGATACCCTGACGCCTGAGCGTACTCACCATGAGCAATGGTGACAATGGTGTTGTCAGCGCCATCTTGTATTGGTGACCATGAGGGCGGCTCCTCACAGTGGTAGAAGTAATTACAGGGTTTCTCTGATCCTGATTTGAATTTGGTACCTGATATCTGTCTAAATAAGTGTCCATTTTATCCAGATTTTCAAGTTTTGTTGAGTACAGCCTTGAATAGTAGGATCTGATGATATTTAAAATTTACTAAATTTCTGGTGTTATTTCTCCCTTTTCATTTCTGATTTTGCTAAATTGGATACTGTTCTTGTGTTCTGTATTTAGTCTGTCTAATGGTTTATCTATCTTGTTGATTTTCTCAAAGAACAAGCTCCCAGTTTGTTTGATTATTTTTGTATTGTTCCTTTGTTTCCACTTGGATGATTTTAGCACTGAGTTTGATTATTTCCTGACTTCAACTCCTTTTGGGTGAATTTGCTTCCTTTTGTTCTATAGTGTTAAGGTGTGATGTCAACCTACTCCTATATCCTCTCTCCGGTTTTTTTAGAGGCATTCAGAGAGAGCTATGAGTGTCCCTCTTAGGGCTATTTTCATTGTGTTCCATAACTTGCAGTATGTTGTTGTTACATTTTCATTAAACTCTAAAAAGTCTTTAATTTAGTTCTATATTTCTTCCTTGACTGTTTTGTCACTGACTAGATTGTTGTACACATTCCACGTGTATGTGGGTTTTCAATTATTTATATTATTTTTGAAGTTAGTCTGTGGTGATCTGATAGGAAGCAGGAAATTATTTCAATAATTTTATATCTGTGAGGCATGTGGTGTGACTGAGTGTATGGTCAATTTTGGAGAAGGCATCGTGAAGTCCTGAGAAGAAGGGACATTCGTTTGTTTTAGGATAAAATGTTCTATAGATATCAACTAAACGTATTTGCTTCATAAATTCTACAAGTTTCACCGTGTATCTTTTTAGTTTTAGTTTCCAGGATCTGTCCATTAATGAGGGAGGGGTGTTGAAGCCTTCCAATATTATTGTGTGTGGTACAATGTGAGTTTTGAGCTTTACTAAAGTTTCTTTTATGAATGTGGATGTCATTGCATTTGGAGTATATATGTTTAGATTTGGGAGTCCATCTTGGTAAATATTAACTTTAATGAATATGACGTTTCCCGCCTTGCCTATTTTAATAACTTTTGGTTGAAAGTCAATTTTATTTGATATTAGAATGGCTGCTCCACCTTATTTCTTCGGATCATTTGCTTGGAAAGTTCTTTTCCAGCCTTTTAGTCTGAGTTAATGTCTGACTTTGTCCTTGGTGTTTGTTTTTGGTATGCTGAATATTGCTTACACATCCATTTTTTTATTCTATGCCTTTTTACTGGTGAACTGAGTCCACTGATATTAAGAGATACTAAGAAAAGTCCTTGTTGCTTCCTGTTATTTTTGTTATTAGAGTTGGAATTTTGTTCATGTAGCTATCTTCTTTTAGGTTTCCTTCAACTTTAATTTCTTCTTTTTTCTTGAGTGTAATTTCCCTCTTTATATTGAAATTGTCCCTTTATTATCGTTTGATGTGCTGGATGCATTGGAAGATATTGTGTAAATATTGTTTTTTCACAGAATACCTTGTTTTCCCAAGCTATGTTAAAAGAGTTTTGCTTCATATAGTAGTCTTGGCTGGCATTTCTGCTCTCTTACATTCTGTATGACATCTGCCCTAGATTTTCTCCTTTCATAGTCTCAGGGGAGAAGTTATGTGTAATCCTGATAGATCTTGCTTTATATATTACTTGACCATTTTCCCTTACTGCTTTTAATATTCTTTCTTTGTTTTGTGCATTTGGTGTTTTGACTATTATATGATGGCAGAAATTATTTTTTTTCCGGTCCAAATAATTTGGCGTTCTGTAGTCTCCTTGTTTATTCATGAGCATATCTTTCTTTAAGTTAGGGAATTTTTTTTTCTATAATATTGGTAAAAATATTCAATAGCCCTAATTTGGAAACCTTACTTCTCATCTATACCTATGCCGGATTTCATGTACGTAATTATGTCATTTCTAAAAGCTGTTTCAAAAATTCACCTGGGCAGTATTTCCTGAGAAATTCAAATCATTAATACTTTATCCCCTTTTACTAATATAGCATATTATGTTTCCATTTTTTTTTGTCTATATAGTACAGAGCCCATCATTTGACAAAGATGAGAATATATCACCTCAGGTAGAAACAGATGAAGATACGGTGTAATATTTTCATTTTTTCCCATTTTGATAGAGTACTTCAACAGTAGTGTTTGTGAAACCTTAACTGGAGAAGTAGATTCAGGAAAAAGAGCAATTCAGGGTCAGATGCTCTTATATGTGTAGTTCAAGACCAGATTGTGGTCCTTTAGACCTTGTGATCACAAAAATATAGCAACTAGTACAATACAACCACCTGCATGAGATGTTCCCAGATATACACACAAAGAAAAGGAGAACCATTATAAAAATAAGAGAAGGACCATTTACGAAGAAGAAGGATCTCAGCAATGGTAGTACAGTTATGAAGAAGTGCTGTGAGGTGTAAATGTATGAATTGTTTAAAGTAAATATTACAAGTTTTTTTTGGAATTCTACCATGTATTGTATATGGATATGACATTTGATTCAAACCAAATATTATATATTTATTAAAAATAATTAAAATAATTTTCTGTGTAAAGTTTTGTGTGTGGTAGAAAAAATGTCCTATGGTGAGACTCCAACTTAAAGTGTATCTCGCAGGAAGGTAAATCCCCTAGACGTTCCCCAAGCTTGTTTTCCCTGATCTCTGAAAATACAGCTAGGAAGAAGCTCTTTGTTCTCTATAGCCAGCAAAAAGGCTTTTTGTTTCTATACTTTTCAACCAGAGATGCCTGCCTTACTGTGCCAAGGACAAGGTGATAAAAATTTAGAAAGGACTCACGCCCCACTCCTGCCTTGTAAATTTCAACAAGAACACCAGGAAGAGAGGAACTCCCTAACAAACATTTCCCAACTCCTCCCAACTCTCCTCCCAACTCCTCCCAATTCCTCAGCTCGCTGTTAAAAGCCCCTTACTGTCACAGCTCGGTGTCAAACTCCCCTGCCCTGCTAGGCAGAGTGACTTTGTCCTCAGCCAGCTAATAGTAAAAACTCTTGCAGTTTGCGTAAGTTGTGGTTTTCTCTTGGGTCATTGGGGTGCTGGCCAGCTCATTCCAGGACTTGAGAGGAGGCCCAGCTTCTGAGGTCTTACATTTGGGGGCTTCTCCACCATGATTTGTGGCCTACCCCAATTCTCAGAGACCCTGCTTGGAGGTAGGATTCTATCTTTGTCTGTATCTTTGTCTCTATCTTTTTCTATAACTTTCCTCTATCTTTGTCTCTATCTTTTTGTGCCAGCTCTGTTTGAATTCACTATTCTCCGTTTGCAGTTGTAAATGCTCGTGAGAGCAACGAACTCCCTTTTTCAGATGGAAAAGGGTTACTGACAGACATGTCAGGAGAAACCGGCTGCCACCCTTTGGGACATCCCAGGAGTTCTGAGGGAGTTCCAGGGATACCTGGAGATCTCCTATCAGTGTGCCAAGTGAGAGTGTGCTCACTCGGCTGTCTGTTTCTGTTACTGGGTGCCAAGTGAGTGTGTGCTTTCTTGGCCATCTTATTGGGGCCTGGTCTTGGTTATTGTAATCTTTTTTGTGTATATATTTTTTTCCCTGTATGTGACTCTGATGATGGGACCGACTATTAACATGCCCCTTGGACTGACCCTTGATCACTCGACTGAAATTAAGACTACCACTCACATTCTCTCTGTGTATGTCTGAAATAGATTTTAGAGAACTTTCTGATCTACAGAATGGCCATCTTTGATGATAGTTGGCCACTAGAGGGCACTCTTTGTTTGGTTCTGTTTTCAGCTCTTAAAGTTGTTTTACAGAGGGTACCAGGGTCTCAGCCAGATTACGTGCCCTACATTCTCATCTAGAAAAATTTAGCACAGGATCCCCCCTCTCCCATCCTGTTTAAAGCCTTGGGTTAAAAAGAATAATCCAGGCTCCCCAGTCCTGGCCCTCTGCCACCCAGAGGTGAAAAAAAAGTTAAAACTGCCACAGGTTGAACTGCAGCCCTCGGTTTCTCCCAAGATCTATCCAGAGTTAGAAGAACCTCAAAAATGGCATAGCACCCCACCCCCATATTCCCTACTGGTCCCCTCCAAGAACTCTCAAAAGGGTGCCACTAGATATTTGGGGAGGGACCAGTTGCTAAAGCCCAAGGCCAGCGAGCTCGAAGCCCAGAGTGACCAGATTCAACCATTGCACTGCCTTTATGTACTTATGACCCTCTTCCAGCAGGCCCCAGACAACTGCTGACCCTTCAGTAATGGCCCTTTTCCTCCTCTGAACTCTATAACTGGAAGGCAAATCACACCTCCCTTCTTTGAAAACCCCTCTAGCCTCCTAATCTAATGGAATCTCTCATATTCTCTCTTCAGCCTACTTGGGATGACTGTCAGCAGCTACAGATTCTTTCACCACAGAAGAGAATGAGAGGATTCTGAGAGGAAAGAAAGAGCATGCTGGGGGCCAATTGACTACCCATAAAACTTCTAAATGAAATGGATGCAGCCTTCCCTCTGACATGTCCTGACAGGACTGACCATATGGAGCAATTTACAATTTTCTGCTGGGCTCTGATAATAGGACTGAAAGGAGCTGGCAGGTGCCCCACCAATTTGGCCAAGGTAAGAGAGATCCTACAAGAGAAAAAGGAGCCCCCAGCAGTGTTTTTAGAATACCTCTGAAAGGTATAGAGGTGTTACACTACCTTTGACCCTACTTCGGCGTGCCAGCATGTGACAGGTGTCATGGCTTCCATTGGGCAGTATCCTTCTGACATTAGGAAAGGGTTACAGCGTCTAGAGAGTCCGAAAAATTTATCTTTACAACATCTGTTTAAGGAGTCAGAGAAAGTGTACCATAAGAGAGAGAGTGACAAGCCAGCACCAGGGTATATTGTGCTCTGAGTCTGCAGACACGCTTAACGTCCCCAAAAGACCCTCAATAGGATCATAAGACCTCTGGTGAATGGAACACAACCTCTGCTCCAATCCAATCTCACAGGATCTGAGACTGCATTAATTAGGGAAGCAGAAAAACTGGCCTGACAATGGTCACAAGTCCCTCTGGTCTGTGCCAGCACATGGGCAACTTGTTGGACGGAGTCTGAGGACAGCCCCAAGGTCCTCACAGAAACATCCACGAGATCTTAAGACCTTTGTGAAACGAAAACCACTTCTGCTCCAATCCTATCATGCAGGACCTGAGACTGCATTCATTAGGGAAGCAGATAAACCGGCCTGACCAGGGTCACAAGTCCCTTCCAATCCATTACAGCACCGGGCACCTTGGGGGCAGAGTCTGTGGACACCCCAAAGGTCCCCACAGGACTCTCCATGGGATCTTAGTACCTCTATGAGTGGATTACAACATCTGCCAGGAGAAAGGTTCGAACACCAGATATCTGGGACCCTTCTCTGCAAGAGGAGATCTTGCCTGCAGAGAGTACTCTGAACACTGAAACTCAGGAGAAAACTAGTCTCCGAGGTCTGCTGATAGAGGCTAACATAATCACCTGACCATTGTTATGGCAACTATTAGAAAACAAAGCATTTAATTGGAGGCTTTGTTACATTTTCAGAAGATTGGTCAATCATCACGTGAGGTACCCCATCACTGGAGCAATAGAGAACTATTGATCCTTAGGCAAAAAGAGAGATTCCGCCATTGTATTGGCTTCTTGAAAACTCAAACTCATCCTTGTTGACACACCTATCCTCCAATGAAGCCACACCTTCTCGTATTCCTTCTAATCTTTAAACTCACTGCCACTTCCTGGTAATGAAATATTCATATATATGTGTCTATAGGGGATTTATTATTCAAACCACCATTTTTCCCATGGCTCGATCAGCTATTTTTTTTAAATATAACCTAAAGGGCTCCCATTTATTAAGGACTACTTATGAGCTTAGCCACAGTGATGGGCCCTCCCACATCAATCATTAGACTAGAAAATAACCCATAGAATTACCTAATGACTAAGTGATTGGAGACAGATGTTCAATTGTTCTCTCTTCTCAGGTAACTGTAGATTGTCAAGATTGGGAAAAAAAATAATGTTCCATCACAGTAATGTTTAACTTACTCCATAACCTACACAAACATTACTCAACACCATCTATTGCATTCTGCCCCTGCATAGACACTTTCCATGTATGGCATAAGTGAAGGGTGACTACCTCCATCAGCAAGGATACTCAATAATATGTGCCATGAACTGAATATTTCCTATAGCCTCACAACCCCCACATTCTACTGTGTGTTACACTTATTGGGGGACTTGCTAATCTGTCCAATATCCTGCCACCAAAGCTATGACAAAAAAAAATCCTCATCAGGAAATCCAATGAATTTTACCTGATTTCTTTCTCCTGAGGCAACTGAGAGTTATCCCTTAATGCTTATATTAGTGTCTGATTCATCTGTAATAAACCCACTACTATTAACAGCTACATCACAGGAGGTATGACAAATACCATCTCCCATGAGTTGGCCAAGCCTTTTCAGCAGCTTTTTTGAAGTATCCTTTCTATACTAAAAAATCCATTGATTCCTTTATTTTTAAGTTTGTAATTTAATGATTTTAACACATTTTCACCTCCGTTCCATTTTCCCATCATTTTCTGCTACTTCATATGATATTGCAATCTATTAAAATATAGTAATGAATACAGTGAAAGGACCAGTATGTGAAGCAGCAAATTTCTTTATTTCTCAGACAACAGATACACTGCCAGAATCTTCCAGGTACAACTGCTTGGTAACTTTGTGTCTAATGTTAGCATGATTCTTCCAGAAAAAAGCTTAAAGAATTAAACCATGGTTACTCTGGACCAGACAAGTCAGTATCACTAGTGAAAAACATTCATGTAAATCATTTTCATTACTGTTACAATGTGCCTTAGCAGCAAGGAAAACAGGTCCATGGTCACAAGAGTATGAAAGAGGCATCAAGGAGCACAGTTGTCCAACTTATTAGCAGCCAGTAAGCATCAACACAGGAAGCGACCAAAGACAATAAATACCTTCCAAGACATGTTCCCAATGACCATGTTCCTTTACAAGTGCCTCACCCCTTCCATGCACACCCATCAATCAATTAACTCATTGATTAAAGCCCTCAGGGTCCAATCACTTTTCAGATTGTGTATATTGTTCTACCTTTGAACATTGTACTTCGGAACAAAATCTTCATCAAAGACCCACGACTGACATTGCAAACCCATTTCACCACAGAATTCTTTATGTTACAAAATGTGATGGAATGTATCTGTCTCTTTAAGGGTATCTCTGTCTAGAAGTTACAAAAGCAGAACGTCCAGGCCAACAGAATCATCAACTCCATGAGCTTTTTTTTTTTTTTTTTTTTAATATGAGTTCAAGAAGAAGGAAAATGCAATGCAAGTTAATGGTCTTGATCCCCTATCCATCCAGCTTAAAGCCATAGGGTGGACCCAGAAGTTTAGGTCAAAAGTGTAAATTTCACCTATACTACAAACAACTGTGATGATTTCTAGCCATCTCCAGTTTCAGTGTGGTATTTAGTCCCACCATCTACATCAAGGCATATTGCCTAATGTGAAATAATGCCAGCCGTTTATTGCAAAAACCACTATGTGTTGACTTGGATGTAAAAGGAGACATCTATAATATAGACACACTTGTACACACACACATACTCACAGAAAGAGGCAAGAAGTAAAGGAGCTGAGTCTTAGGATCATGTGAATCATGAAGGATTTGTTTTACACTACCTACAAGAAGGATCCAGCTCTCTATGCTTATCAGCTCCTGGATGACTACAAGGAAGGTAACCTCCACATGATTCCAGACACTCCTCCGGCTGAGGAGAGATCAGGAGATGACAGTGATGTGTTGATAGGTAACTGGATGCAGTACACCAGAAAAGATGGTTCCAAAAAGTTCGGAAAGGTTGTTTACCAATTTCTAGCCAATCCTTCCATGTACTTTATCAAGTTTCATGGTGACATCCATATCTATGTCTATACTATGGTGCCAAAGATTCTTGAAGTTGAAAAATCATAAAGTAAAGAAACGTAAACATATAGGACTGGAAGAAAAAAAAAGTTTTTTTTTTTTTTTTTACTGTGTTAGCTACATAAGGGTCTTTGACAATCCCAGTATCTTTGCCAATAAAATGTGTTTTGTTCTAAAAATGTAAATGTGTGACATGACATGCTGTAAGTGAACAATTTGCTGGAAGAGATGGCCTACAGTGGAAGGAACATCAAATGAAGATGAAAGTTTCATTTCAGGTGGTGAACAGTACATACACCTAAAATCATACATGCTAAAAGGAACAGCTTCTCTGGTCTGCATGCAGAATAAGGAATTGGAGATGGAACTTGGAGGAGCAGGGATGGCAGAAAAAGATGGATGTTTAGGAAGTAGGGGAGAAGGACAGGACATAGTTAGAACCTCTGATGTGAAGACTGAAGGAGAAACAAAAATTTGGGGAAAGTGGGAGATTTAAAAGAAATGTGGCCTTGTTGCACAAGGTGAAACCCAGAAAACTGATTGAAATAGACTCAGAAATCAGAGAAAATCAGGTTTTCTTTGAATAATGACACTTAAAGAAACCTGTCTCACATTTTAAGATTTATTATCTTTACTTATGTGGGTGGGGATATGGCATGTGCTTTTGAGTACAGGTGAACACAGAGACATGCGTTGTCAGGTCCTCTGGAGCTGCCATTAAAGGTGATTATTTGCCATTGGATATGAAATCAAGAAACCAAATCCATTTTACTTGTGGTGCAAAAGTGCTTGTTACCATTGATTCATCTCTCTAATCCCACAAAGATATCTTTTTTAAGAAATCCAAAAATCACATGCATAAAACAGACCAGATTCAAGATAAGAAAGTTCTAATTGATGGTGACCATTAAAAGTAATAAGGGACACACAAGGAGTAGAGGACACTGAGAGACAAATGAATTCTAAGTTGGAGTTCTCAAAAAGTTAAGCTGGAGACACAGGAAGAAGAGAAATTTTAAGGAAACAGTCAAACTTGGGCCATATCCACATTGGCTTCTTTGTTTTCTTAACAAATAGCCAGCCTGTCATTACAGATGGGTGTGTTTGTGTGTGTGTGTGTGTGTGTGTGTGTGTGTGTGTGTGTGTGTGTGTGTGTGTGTGTTTGTGAGTGTGCGTGTGTGTCCATTTTTACACAGGCAATCTAGACTAGTGAATGTTTATATTTATGAGACTCCCTAAATCATCACAGAAACCTTGATTTTGTGTAATCAGTTCCAAAAGTAAAGTAAAACAGAAAATGAATATGCTGTGAGATAATTTTGGGTTGGAATGGATCCTGAGTTCCTTCCGTGAGCACTCTTTCCCTGTGATGAATCCTGTGATCTTTTGCAGGTCTCCAATGAGATCCTCAGATAACCATAAAAAGCCCCACAGTGGCCTGTTCCACCTAGCTCTCCTCTAAACACATGACCCCCTACATACCTATGTATAACTTCAGCCTGTCTATAGCCTGGAAATTCTAGTCTTTTACTTATATGTGACCTCATTCTCAGAAAACACTGAAGGTGTAACCAATGCATATATGCTGACCTCTTTTCTACGCCAGTTGTCATGGGTTTCAAATGTTATGAGTTTGCCCACTTTGTGGGTCACTTCCTGAGGAGCCCATGTACTTCATGGATGTCTGCCTGGGTTCCATCTATACTCTGAGAGGTTTTTTTTTTTTTTTTTCTTTTTTGAGGCAAGAATGCCATGGACTCAGTCATTACAATTTTCCTCTCTAGAATAAGTTTGTATGCTTCAACATTTGAAAATAATCTCTATTGTTGATTAATTTTAATATCTGGGAGAGTTTCTGCAGTAACTGATTCTCTTAGGGATTAGTTGCTGTGAAAAGACACCATGTCAAAGGCCACTCATAAGAGACAACATTTCATTAGGGCTTTTCTACGTTTCATTACACGTTCAGAGATTTACTCCACAATCATCAAGGCAGAAAATATGGCTGTGTCTATGCAGACATGGTGGTGGAGAGGAAGTTTAGAATTATGCATCTTCATCCAAATGCTTCCAGGAAAAACTATGTATTCTGTATGCAGGGAGGGTCTCTTCCACACTGGTAGAGCTTTAAAGCCCCAAAATGATATGCTTCCTCCAGCAAGGCCAGACCTATTCCTACAAGGCCACACCTCCTCATAGACATAATACATTTAGAATGCCACACTGGTTTCATAGCAATTGACAAGATCTAGCTTCTTCAAAGGGGAGGAGCCTCAGTTGAGAAGATGCCTCCACAAGATCCAGCTGTTAGGAAATTTCATAATTGGTGGGAGAGCACCCACTCCTTTGTGGGTGTTGACATCCTTGTATTAGTAGTCCTGGGTTCTTTAAGAAAGCAAGCTAAGCAAGACTAGAGGAGCAAGACAATAAGCATCACCACACCATAGCCTCTGAATAAGCTCCTGGCTCCAGGATCCTTTGTTGTTTCAGTTTCTGTCCCAACTTCTTTGATAATTAACAACAATTTGGAAGTATAAGCTGAATAAAACCTTTGCTATGGAATTTGCTCTTTGGACATGGTGGATCCTTACAACAATAAACATAGTAAGACTTTCATCGGAAAAATGTCTAACAGTGCCAATGCCACTTATCTTAAAACCACGAATAATAGTGTGTAGACATTTTATTTTTATTTAAAGGTAAGACATACTCGTGTACCTACCTGAGATGTAAATGTTCTAGTTTGCTTCTTTCTCACTATGTAGAATACTACAATCAAAAATAATTTGGAAATAGAAGGGTTATAGTCTATCACCGAGGAAGAATAAACAGGAAGTTGTATCAGTAACAGCAAAAAACTGCTTATTGGCTTGCCACTGTCTTAGTCACTCTTTTATTGATGTGAAGAGATACCATGGATAAGGCAACTATTAGAAAACAAAACATTTAACTAGAGGCTTGCTTACATATTCAGAAGTTTGGTCATTCACCAAGGGAGGGATCCCATCACTGGAGCAATAGAGAACTATTGATCCTTAAGCAAAGAGAGAGATTCTGCCATTGCTTTGGCTTCTTGAAAACTCAAACCCATCCTTGTTGACACACCCACATCCTCCAATGAAGCCTCACCTTCTCTTATTCCTTCTAATCTTTAAACTCACTGCCACTTCCCAGTGACTAAGTATTCATATATATGTGTCTATAGAGAACTTTCTTATTCAAACTACCAATTTTCTATGGCTTGATCAGCTTTTATTATTTTAGTACAGTCTAAAAGGCTCCCAATTAAAATGACTACTATTGAGCTTAGCCACATTGGTGGGCCCTCCCACATCAATCATTACCCAAGAAAATATCCTATAGACTTACCTAATAACCAAGTGAATAGAGACAGATCTTCAATTGCTCTCTCTTCTCAGGTATCCGTTGATTGTCAAGATTGGGAAAAAATAAAGTCCCATTACAGGAATATTTTACTGACTCCACAACCTACCCAAACATTACTGAACAGCATTTCCTCCTCTCTGCCCCTTCATTGACCCACTTCCATGCATGGCATAAGTGAAGGATAACTTCTTTCATCAGCATGGATACTCAATAATAGGTGAAATGATGTGAATATGTCCTATAGCCACACAACCCCCCACATTCTACTGTGTGTTACACTTACTGGGGTACAACTCAATCTGTCCAATTTCCTGCCAACTCAGCTATGAGAAAAAAAAATCTCCTCATCAATAGATCCAATGAATTTTACCTGATTTCTTTCTCCTGGGGCAACTCAGTGTTATCCCTTCATGCATATATTGGTGTCTTATTCATCTGTAATAAAACCACTACTATTAATAAATACATCACAGGAGATATGACAAATACCAACTCCCATGAGCAGCTGCACAGTTGGCCAAGCCTTTTCAGTGCTTTTTTGAAGTTTCCTTTGTATACTAAAAAGTCAATTGATTTCTTTAAGTGTATAATTTAATGATTCTAACACATTTTCACCTTCATTCCATTTTCCCCTCATTTTCTGCTTCTTCATATGATATTGCAATCTATTAAAATACAGTACTGAAGGCAGAGGGAGGATCAGTGTGGGAAGCTGCAAAGTTCTTTATTTCTAAAACAACAGATACACTGTCTAAATATTCCAGATACAACTTTTTGGTAACTTTGGGTCTACTGTTAGCATGAAATTTCTAGAAAAAAAAAACTTAAAGAATTAAGCCATGGTTCCTCTGGACCAGAGAGTTCAGTATCACTAATGAGTCATATTCATGTCAATCATTTTCATCACTGTTACAAGATGCCTAGCAACAAGGAAAACAGGTCCATGGTCACAAGAGTATGAAAGGGGCATGAATGAGCACAATTGTCCAAATTATTGGCAGACAGTAAACATCAACACAGGAAGCGACCAAATACAATAAACACCTTCCAAGACATGTTCCCAATGACCATGTTCCTTTACAAGTGCCTCACCCCTTCCATGCACACCCATCAATCAACGCATAGATTAAAGGCCTCAGGGTCCAATCCCTTTTCAGATTGTATATATTGTTCTACCTTTGAAGATTGTACTTAGGACCAAAACCTTCATCAAAGACCCAGGACAGACATTTCAAACCCATTTCACCACAGCATTCTTTATGCTACACAAAGTGATAGGATCTATCTGTCTCTTTAAGGGTATCTCTATCAAGCAGTTCCAAAAGGAAAATGTTCAGTTAAACAGCATCAGCACCTCCAGGAGCTTTTATAAATGTGAGTTCAAGAAGAGCGAAATTGCAATGCAATTTAAGGGTCTTTGTCCCCCATCTCTGCATCTTAAAACCATAGGGTGAACACAGAAATGTAGGTCAAAAGTGTAAATTGCACCTATACTACAACTAATTGGGATGATTTCTAGCCATCTCTAGGTTCTGTCTGTTATGGAGTCCACCAAGTCTGCCTCAAGGCATATTGCCTAGTGTGAAATAGTGCCAGCAGTTGATTGCAAACAACACTATGTGTTGACTTACATGTAAAATGAGACATGTATAATATAGACATATTTGTACATACACACATAATCACAGAAAGAGGCAAGCAGTAGAGGAGCTTTGTCTTAGGAACTCTCAGGGAAGAGATAGTAGAAATCTTGTAAGGCAGAGAGGTCACTGGGACACTGTATGTCTCTACTGCACAAAATCAGGCCAGTCTGCCTTGCATCCCTAAGTGGTATGGTATCACCATCCATCATCCCCATCTGAGAATATATGGACTATTGATGAAGGATAGAAAATCAGTTTTCATCAAAGTTAAGGCTTTTGTATGTGATAGGTTTGTCATGCTCTACTAGTAGCCCCATGTTCAAGAGTTTATGGGCAACACAATTGATTTGATTTGGGTTGTATCAAAAGGGAGAAAAGTAGACTTGAACTTGGGAGGAGGATTAAGGTGGGGATGGGTCTGGTTTTAGTCTGGGAGGAGTTATCAAGAGAATTGGAAAGTGAATTCCATCAAAAAAATTGTATGAAGTTCTCAAGGAATTAATTAATGTAGTTCTTAATATACAATGTCTGTACTGAACATATACAGACCACTTATATTTCAATCTCCTAAATAGCAACTCATTTTATAGCACTTACATTACATTAAGTGCAAAAGTAATCCAGAGATTATTTAAAATAAAGAAGGATCAGGGGATATGGCCCAGAGACAATGCCAGGAGTGTGTTCAAACATTCACCTACAACACCAGTGCTTGAGATTTTGGGAGGGGCAGAGACAGGAAGATGATTGTGGCTTCCTGAAAGCCAGGCTCACTATCAGCTCAGCAAGAAACCCAGTCACAAGGGGATAAGTTATGGAGGAAAAGAGTAGATCACACTATACCCTTCCCTAGCCTCTGAACTTACCTGTACAGTTCTCTATGCAGACTCACATAAATATGATTAAAATATGCAAGAGGTTATTTTGCATAGCTTATATTCAAAAGCAATGTTGTTTTAGACTAGAAACCTGAGGACTTTATATCATTATAGTTCCTGGAGCAAACTCCCAAGATATAGATGATGGGTATATCTTCTTACTGTGCAAAGGAAACCTCAGTTAAGTGTGTGTGTCAGTGACTCCAAACAGCTTTCCTCCTCTATGTTCCTTTATATAGCATAGAATGATCTGTAAATAATGAAAATATGAAAACAAAGCTTTTTTGAGATTTTAGGCTTGTGTTAAAATCATATTTATAACATCGTATTAAATGGAAGTGAAATCTTCAGCTCTCAGGAACAATACAGTCAATGCTGTAGGCTTCTGTTTTGTCCCATTGTGAACAAAATTAATTGCACATCAACAGGTCCCACACTTTTAACTAAATCAGGGAGAAGGGCTATGTTTCCGTACAAATAAGTAATGTCAATGTGATTATTCAAGTAGAAATCTGGCAGGGTTAGGATGCGTTTGGCTTATGTGATAGTGATGACTGATTAGTCTCTTGTTATTCAAATAACCCTTACCTCTGAGAAAAGACAAGTAATGATATAAGATATACTACGAAGTGACATGGACACTTACTAGATTTCATTTTCCTTTACATACTTTAGTTGTTTGAAAAATTGTGGCCCACAGAAGCTCAAATATTCAAAGGTGTTAGTTTTCCAGGTGGTGAGATGTTAAGAAAGAATTAGGATTTGTATTTTTATTAAAGGAGATTTGTCACTATTCTTTGAAATATCAAAAATCCATCAGGCTCTCTCTCTCTCATTCTTACTCTCTCCTCATTCTCTCTCTGTCTCTGTCTCTTTGTCTCTGTCTCTGTCTCTATCTCTGTCTCTCTCTCTCTCTCTTTCATTCTCTGTCTTTCTCTGTCTCTGTTTGTTGTCTGTAGTATTGCTTGTGAGCTCTCAGCTACTGCTCTACACATGTGTGCCTGAGTGTTGCCATGGTGTTTACCATGATGTCCTGGAGTCGCCTTCTGAAACTTTAAGACCACAATTAAATATTTCATCTTATAATTTGGTGTGGTCATGATGTCTCACATCATTAGAACAGTAACCAAGGCATCCATATTCCAGTTAATTTTTTCAATAGTTCTGTATTTATTTCATTAAAGTTACCTTTTGTCCATTGAAAAGTTTTAAGAATACTATTAAAGATACTGAACAAATAGTGCCAGTAGGAGTGGCACTGTTAGGAGGTGTGGCCTTGTTGAAGTATGTGTGACCCTGTTGGAGTAGATGTGGCCTTGTTGGAGGAAATGTAATACTGTGCTTGTGGACTTTGAGGTCGGCTATGCTTAAGCTGTCCCCAGTGTGACACACAGTCTCTATCTTCTACCTGTGTATCAAGATGTAAAACTCTCAGCTCCTTCTCTAGCATTGTGTCTGTCTGAATGCTTCCATATTTCCAGTCATGATAATAATGGAGTAAACCTCTGAAAACAAGTTACAAAGTGTTCAAGAGTTACTGTGATCCTGTAGACTCTTCATGGCAAAAAAACCCAAACTAACACAAACACAAACATTCAAAAACACATTTGATATTTTGACTATTCTTGGCATAGGGAGTGGCACTACTGGGAGCTAATAACCTTGTTGAAGTAAGTTTGGCCTTGTTGAAAGAAAATTATCTTTGTGAACATGGACTTTAATGCCCTCTGCCTAGCTGCCTGAAAGCTAATCATTTCCTAGCACCCTTCAGATGAAGATGTAGAACTGTCAGCTCCAAATGCACATGCCTGCCAGGATCCTGCCATATTCCTACCTTGATGATAATGGACTGAATTTCTGAACCTGTAAGCCAGGGTAAATTGAAAAGTGTCTCTGCTGATAGTTGGTTGCTATTCCAGAAAGACCAAAAGTTATGACGTACCATCCAGAGTCTGAGAATACATTGGTTTAGCTCTAGCATTTGACAGAAAACAGGATTAACAAGACAATGAGAATATAAAACTTCCTATTTCATAGAGACACATGGGTTATAGATCTGCGGAACTCAAGGTTTCATGGGTGGTATGGTAGGGTGATTAGTGTCTGTATATGAGTGCAGTGTCTGTTCCCAAGTCTGATGTCACACATACACATATGTTCAGTAATGAGTAGAATATCTTCAACACTTGCTCTCTTAGAGTGAAACCCTCTCACCATTTTGACTAGTTTGACTGGCCAATACACTATTGGGATATCTACCTGTCTCCACCCCACAGTGTTGCAGATATGAATAGACATGCCTGGAATTTTACAGAGGTGCTGAGAATACATGAACTCCACTGAGCCATCTTCCCAGCCCCCAGCAGGGTATTGTTTATTGAAATCAATGATCATATCAGTAGAGAAATGAAAACCAACATGACCCTGATATTTTACCTTACCTCCACCTTACACCAACTAAATGAATTTTAAATATAAATTTAATTTATGTCCAAATGAATCCAGATTACATTCTAATGAAAGATAAATTTGGAGTGTATCCAGATGAAAGCTATGTTAGTATATTTTTGGCCTTTTATATTGAGAATAACCTATATTTTCGGTACACTAGGAGAGCAAATGCATGTAAATGAGTTCAACCAAAGAAAATCTTTGTTCCAGTGAATTTCTTTGTAAAATAAAGTTGAAAATCATGCATTTCAGTTATATATATTTAATTTTTTTGAGTATGTTATTATGGGTTCATGTGAGTTTTCTTGGATTCCGATTGCAGAATTAGAGTATAGGGGACCTGATTATGTGGCACTATTATTTTTTATTAATTAGTTCATTCATTGTCCACCTTCCTACTGTTCCACATCCCATATCTACTGCCCATCCCCTGTCTCCAAGGGAAAGTCCCCATCCTACCGGATCTCTAAACACCTTGATGTCTCTAGTTTGTTGAGAATTTGGTGCATCATTTCTGATTGAATAGAGATCAAGCAGATTTTTTTCTGTGTATGTTTTAGAGACCTTCTGATAGTTCATATATGCTGCCTGTTTGGTTGTCTAGCATTTGGGAGAATTCTTGGTCCATAGCATTTGAGACAACTGGTCCTGTCAGCCTCCTTCAGTCTTTCTCAAATTAAACCAATGGTTCTGCTGATTCTGTCCATTGGTTGTTTGCATACATCTGCATCTGACTGTTTCACCTGCTCATTATTTCTTCATAAGTACAGTCATCCTAGCATTCATATTACAAGTATCTGAATTCAGAAACATACAGAGGCTGTGTACTGCAAGCAGGTCTTCTGCAAAAGCAATATATAATATAAGTACTAAAATTGATATCAGTGCTCTACAATATTCTATTCTATGTGATGAAATCTCTCTCTCTCTTTCTCTCTCTCTCTCTCAATATATATATTCCTCTAACACTTAGTATGAATAAAAATTCTCTTATATTCTCTCCTACAAAGGAGATGATATTGGCATGTCATCTGCAACATTCATTCACTTTCCTACACAGTTTGTGCTTTCTCTTAGCAATCAACTAATATCTAAATCACACATGCACTCAGATTACAAAGTAAGGTATCTGAGCTCATACAAACTGTTATTTTGAGTCAGAGTAGTTGGAGGACAATTCCAAACTGTAGTTACGTCCAAGAGCATGGACTTTAACAACTTGTGAATCAGTAGAAGAGACAATGTATAGATGCGTTTGTTTCTTTTGGTTTGGTTTGGTTTAGCTTATTGTGGTTACCCACAATCATTATAAGAATTACAGAGAAACACAAATTAATGCCTGTATCTTGAACTGAATGCAAACAGGGGCCTTAGAACCAACATTATATTTCTGTTACAATATACAATATATATTTTTAGAGATTTTTTTTATTTATTAGCTATTATACCCACTGCAACAAGTTTAAGAAATATTCCTAGTGACCCAAATAGCAGCTTTATGATTCAGATGCAGATATTTTCACCCAATCAATGGATTGAAGCATCTGACCCCTGTTGTTGAATTAATGAGGTCAAAGATATTAAAGAAGAGGGCATCCCTGTGGTAGGATCCCTGTCTCAATTAAAGTGTTCCCCCAAGATTCTGAAATTGTGGCCCAACAAAGAGACAGAATGCACCTGCTGATATGAGGCCTCCAACACATATACAGGAGAGGATTGCTGGGAGGAGAACTCTACAATTCCACTCTCCCCACTGGAGGGCATTTCATCTAATGTTTTTTTTTTTTTTTTTTTTTTTTTTAATTCCTTAGAGTCTCTCACATCCCAGGTCTCTGGTTTACTCTAGAGCGTTTTCTCATTTCCTCCTTCACAAAGTTGCCTGTTTCCATTCTTTTCGCTGGTCTTCATCAATTCAGTCCTGTTTCCCACAACCACAGTACTTGATAAAATTTCTCTATTCTCCTTCTTGTCCCATTTCCCACCCAGGTCTCTCCCTTCCCCTATCTGTATTGATTTTTTAACCTTCTTATCATTTCTAATTATGTTTATGACTAATAAAATAATTGAAGTTTATTTTTTTGATTCATTATCTTATTAGTTTCCAAAGGGATGATATACAAATACCAAAGGTACATTGGTTTAATTTTATTTCATTTCATTTGATTTTTGAGATAGGCAGTTAGTATGTTTTGTATTCTCCAGGAAGGTCTAGAGTGTTGAGGTTCAGCATTCCATGCTAGTACCATTACAGGTATGTAAAAACTTACCTGGCTTTAATTGCTTATAATAAAATAGTCCCAAAAAAATCTATAAACACTATAAAATAAACACTTTCCAGTCTGAGAGATGAAAATATTTCCTGTTCATTTACAAACCTCATTGATAGAAAGTATATTTGTTTCTTGAAACAAACTAAACTGCAAACTGAGTGCCATGATTAGCCCCCTCTTTGGTTTCCAGGCTCTGCCGCATCTCTCTGTTCCCATTATTATTGATGCTCTCGAACAGGGGAATGCCAGGCCTACGACAGGAGAGTGAGTGGGTAAGGGGAAGGGTTGGGGGAACATACAGGGGAATTTTGGGATAGCATTTGAAATCTAAATGAAGAAAACATCTAATTGAAAAAAAAATTAAGTGTATTCACATATGTACACAGGGACATGTGGCACATATGTACATAATTTAAAATTATCATTCCTTTTCAATACTCTGTTTTTCATTTATTTTATTATTATTAATATATATGGCAATTCTGAAACTTACTTTGTAGACTAGAATGTCCTCAAACTGAGATTTGCCTACCTCTGCCTTCCAAAAACTGAGATAAAAGGTGTGTGCCACCACCACCTGGCTTCCGAAATATTTTTTACTTAGTGGGAGATGTCCATTATTTTTTTCCTGTTAGGATATATCAAAATCATCAAGATGTCATATTTCCTTAATCAATTTATGAGATTAAATCAATCCCTGTAAAAATATTTCAGGTACTTTTGGAGATTACAAGAAACATCATTTAAAAAATATTTTATTTCTGGAGCCAAAACCTTGAGTAGACCTTGCATGCAAACTCTGTAGCTAGCCTTATAACACCCGGAGGCAACTCCACTGCCAGGCATCTAACATTCATAGGATCCGATGATCAGACAAGAGGAAGACACAACATCTTTCCCCAACACCTTGAGTAGAGGGTAACAGAAAGACACAGGCATGCAGGAACTCCACCAGACCAGTGGTATGGATTGCGTCCATTCTGTCTGGGACAGGGCCCTGAGCAGTCCTTGGATGCAAACTCAGCAGCCAGCCCCATAACACCCAGAGGAAGCTCGACTACCTGAAGATCTAACATGGCCAGGGTCAGAGGATCCCAGGAACCTAGGAGCTTAGTCACACCAGGATCTCAAGGTTCCAAGGGCAGCTTGACTCCCAGGATGTCAGACCCACCCAGCATCTCATAATCACAGTATACCGTAATAACAGGATCACAGAGACAGCTAGACTTTGAAGAGTTATGACACAACCAATATCACAGGAAGGACAGTCTGATGTAGCCAGGGCATGTAGCACTTGAGATATCCAGATGGTGAGAGGCAAGGATAAGTTAATAAGCAGGAGAAACCAAAGTTATTTGGAATAATCAGAACCCAACACTTGCACCATATCAAGTGGATAACCCAACACACCCTAAAAGTAAGACATGGATCTAAAGTCACTTCTCATAGTGATGATGAAGGACTTTAAGAAGGACATTAGTAACTCTCTTAACAAAATGCAGGAGAACACAGATAAACATGTAGAAGTCCTTAAAGAGGAAACACAAAAATCTGTTAAATAGATTCAGGAAAACACAATCAAACAGGTGAAGGAGCAGAACAAAACCATCCATGATCTAAAAATGGAAATAGAAACAATTGACAATTCTCACTTAGGCCATGAAGCTATGGAACATTCCCATTTACTGAGATCCAGAGGAGTAGCCATTTGGAAGATTGTGTCCCTAAATGTGAAGGTTGTGCTGAAACTCTTATGAAAATTGAGAACAATTTTAAATATGAAAGAAAAAAAACACAGTAAAAATTCATGTAGGCAAAATTGACAGCCTTCTATGTGTCACAAAACACACAAGCAGAGATTACAATTACAATAATTATTTTTATATCAAGGGGTCAAAACTCCTGATACAATCAATGTCCAAGAAGAGATATTTAGAGCACACACTCACCGGGGACAAACTGTCATGACTGGGACAGCATGGCAGGAAACAAAATGTTGATCTGTTTCATTGAGGGCCAGCATGGGGCCTTCTTACACTTTTGTGGAATAAGCAGCCAAGAGTTAGGTCAGAAATAGCCAGCTCCCTCAATTATGCCAAAGTAACCTATTTCTGCTAGGGAACAGTCCCAAATGTTCCACAAACTTGCTAGACTGTTCCACTAGTTTGAGACACCTGAGACTGTGGGAAAATTTCACACCCAATCTTAATGAAACTGAACCAGGCATGTGTAAAATACTTTTTGAAAATAGTTTCATTTCAATTCAGGAAAAAGGACAGAGAGCCCTGCTTTGTAATGGATGGAGTTAGTCTTTAGCTTCCATTGTGCACCATAAATGAAACATAGTGTAAAAGAAGCAGTTTTCTATGTAGCAAGTAAGGAGTGAAAACAACACACTAATGGAGATAAAATGCAAAGAACCGGGATATATAGTAACAATTCCAATTATAAGTGTGAAAAAACAAATATACATATATGTGAGTTGTGCTTGTTATTTCCCTAATGGTTTGATTGTACAGGATAAAAAACAATAGTCTGTCCCTATTGGCCACAGTTTCATTCATCATTGTGTTAGTGGATCCAATCTAGGAATTAATCATCAGGGTTTGACAGCAAAATCCATCGGCTCAATACACCAGACATTAGCTGGAAAGTGAGGTACAAGTAGGTCATGTCCTTTGGTTTCTTCTCTCTGAGTCTGTTATTTGGGCGTCCTGTCATTGTTTGTTATTGTTGTTGGTTGTTGTTTTAAAATTTGAAATATTGAATGCAAAAGCAAGTGGCAGGAGCCCAACAGGTCTTTGCATTCTTACTTTCTCCTTTCCATCACTCTCCAATTCTTCGAATCCCCAGCTTTCATTCAAGATACAATCATCAGAAACAATTGAAAATAAGACTCCTTCATCATCTTTACTTTGTGCTTGCATGTTGGCTGTAATCATCTTGAAAACATTAAAAATCAGGCTAAGATTCTGCCTATGTTTGATAGGGTTTCATTGCTGTGAAGAGACACCATGACTCAGGCAACTCTTATAAAGGAAAATTTAATAGAGGTTGTCTTACAGTTTTAGAGGGTCAGGTCAGTACATTATTATCATGGTGGGAAGCATGGCAACATCCAGGTAGAAGGGGCGATGTAGAAGGAAAGAAGTTTTCTATATCTTAATCTGAAAGCAAACAGGAGGAAGCTTGTGGCCAAAGCAGCAAGGAAAAGCATCTCTCTTCATCACTGGGCAGAGTTTGAGCACTAGATAAAAGCCAGCCTACACAATGATCAAGGCCACATCTGCTAATAGTGCCACTTCCCATGGGCCAAGGATATTCTAATCATCAAACTGCTACATACCTGCAAACACTCCTGTATGCATGTATGCACACACACACAAAGACACACACACACACACACACACACACACACACACACTTTCATGCCTATTGCACGTGAGATTGCATAAAAATATATTTGTCTATTTACACATATATTTATTTTTTACTTACTTGCTTGCTTGCTTATTGCTTACTTATTTACTTATTTACTTACTTAGTTTTAAATGTTTGCTGAAGAACTTTGTACATAAACATAATGAGTTTGAGTAAATCCATCCCCATCTTCTCCTCCTTGAATTGCTCTCCATTTCTCCTGTATCACTTTTAGCCTTAATTCCATGCACATTTTAATAAAGACCACTGAGTGAATTTAGTGCTGACTACATATGTGGGGTTAGGGAAACACATCCACTGGAACATGGGCAGCCTCTGAGGAGCCAAATCTATGAAGAAAACTGGCCCTCACACCTGCAGCCACTAATTGCCAATTTTTTGGGGTGAAATTTTCTCTGCTCCCCCATCTATTCTTCAAGAACTGTGAGACAGAAAATTTTTAAAAAAGGTGTTGAGATCTGCTTAGAAAGGACTTTAATCTCAGGATATGGGAATCAAAACCAGGTAGAGATGAATTCTCTGCTGATCTGCACAGGAAAGCACAGAAATCTAGGAATATATAGAAATATCCAGTTCCAGAGAAGAAAAACAAAAGAAACAGGGAGGAATTGGGAAGTACAAAAAAGAATTTGAATGTACAGATTGTAAATCCTGTCTCTGGGAATAATAATAAAGATACTTTGAAAGGAACAATCAAGCCATGTTTAAAAGACTGGACACACCATTTGGCATATGTTATATAAATCAGTAAAAATAATTAAAAATGTCTCATTAAAATTCACAACAGTCCCCTTAAGTTTTTTCTTCTGGTTTTCTTCTTTAAATATCTTATTGAATCTGAAGTGATGGCTCAGCATTTCTGAACACTGGCAGCTCATGCACAGCATACACTTGGACTTGCCACATTTCCATAGGCTGTTTACAACTTCTTCTATTTTAGTAACCACAGGGAATCCACACTCCCCCTTCCCATGAGACAATGTATCCATACCTATACAGAGAATTCAAAACAAACAAAATCTCTTCAATCTGTCTCACCAATCATACATTAGGTCCAATGCTTGGGTGCTTTCTGTTTCAGGCTCACAATGATCAATGGTATATACTTTCTAGGTTGTATAACTGCACTTCATTTCTCTACCAGGAACCTTTCCTCAGATTCTGTCCTCATCAAGAATCCCATCTAATACCATCAGACACTTCTATGCATCAGAGGGAACAAGGTCTAGCTGTGTGCCTTGCAGGTTGGGTAGAGCACTGTCAATATCCCTTCTCCTCCAGCAAACCCTCTCAAGGCTCACAACGGTTGTCTTCCAGGATAAAATCTGATTGCCTAAGAGAAGGAGCAAATCATCTCTGCTTGCTCTAATGTCTAAATGACATTGCAGATTAAGAAAAAACCTAGAGCTTCCCCAAGATTCTCAGTCCGGGAGCATTTGGACAATCCATTACTTTCATAGGGTCCAAAATTGTTTGAATTCTACAGACCAATGAATTGTCCCATTAGAAGCCACCTTTCCAGCAGGTAGCAGCAGCTCCAACTGCTGTCTCCAAAGGCAGTTAAACAAAAGCAACCTGAAGAGGCAGGTGAACTGCTCCTGGTCCCACCAAGGTGACTTTGGTTTCTGGTGGTAGGGGGCAATTACATGCTGTGAGAATTCTGTTCTGTTGATGTGCTCACCCACCAAAACACTCCTCTTGGAAAGACCAGGAATGAGTTCCTCTTCCAAAATCCCTCCTCTTGCATGTGGTGTTCATTCCATGGTTGTGGGGAGTAGGCTCTATTCCTTGGGTACTCTATTTCTAAATGAGGTGACACACAGTGATCACTCTCTCCTACCTTTCACAGATGATTGAGACTCCTAATCTAGACATTATTTTTTTATTTATTTTTTCAATCTGCGAAGGCAGATATGGTTGTTTGTGAACATTACAGTTTGCATGGACACTTCTTATATGTAATACATCAGAGGACAGAAGAGGATACAGCAGCATATGCTGCTGGAATTACAGGGAGGATGAGAAAGAAAGGGGGGGGCAGGGAGTGAGAGGGAAAGAGAGAAACACAGACTGAGACTGAGATACAGAGAGATAGCAATACAGAGAGTGGGGAAGTTAGAAGGAAAGAGAGAGAGGCAGAGAGACAGAGAGACAGAGAGACAGAGAGACAGATAGAGAGACAGAGAAACAGTCACAATGTAATTGCTGGAAATTGAAGCCACGACCTGTGTGATAGCAGCAAGTCTGTCAACACATACATTGTCTCTTCAGATTTTGGCTCCAATTTTGAATTGGCCAAGAAGGACCTGATGCTATGTATTCTGGAGTTGACCTTGTGTATACCATCGTATTCCTGGAAACAGTTTCACATCTAGGGAACATGACCTTTAATCAGTCTTGATGCATCTCACATATCCTATGCCCAGACACCAAAGGAGACATATGGAAGGTTTCCTGTTGTGGTCTGGTAAAAGGACGCCATTCCTGACAAGAATCTCCAGAAGAATAAAGCCAATACAGTCGAAACAACCTTAGCCCTGGTCAGAGTGAGATACCTGCCTTCTTAAGGCTTCTCAGTACAACTTTATATAGTGTATTAGCTTACTCTTGGTTAGAATTCACCACAGATCACAAACATCCTATTCAGATTTCTCTCTCTTTATCTATTTTTTTCTTGTTGTAGTGGTGGTGATTTTTTAAGAAAGACTTATAAGAATTAATTTACTCTTAGATGAATTTGGACCTTTTGAGAAAGATTGTGTTCCTACACCATTTTTCGCTCATGAGAAAATGGGGAGGTGGTACATGGCTTAGAGTATAAGATCATTGGCCCCTGTGCACAGGTTACAGGATTCAATTACCAGGGCCCATCTTGTTTGTCACAGCCACAGGTAAGTGCTGTTTCAGGGGATCTGATACTATCTAACTTCTGATCTCTACACGGTCCAGTTTAGTGCACAGGCAGCAGACACACCCCTTCAGGTAAAACATTCATAAAATAGAAATAATGAAAATTCTACAGTTTACCAATTGCCATATAAAACTTGATTTCCAAATGATCACACATACTATTAGGAGAGGACCTCAAAATGTGGATGTAGGTCAAAAATTTTGATATATTTGATACTTATTTTTTCATTCTTTTCTGTTTTACACCACCTAGGACCCCACATCCCAATGACCTGGAGGAGAGTAAGCCAGAGTTCTTCCATAGTCTTTGCTTCAGTTCCTGTCTCCACTTACCAGCTCTGATTAAGGTGTTGTCCAGACTTCTATAGATAACACAGTTTAAAACCTGAAAGTTGAAAACAGATAGAATCCATTACATCATTTGGTAGTTTTGGGTCCCAATTTTTATCTCATTGAAATCAAGACAGGACTGTATGCTTGCAATAATGTTATCTGCCTGTGCTTAAACTTCTGACTAAAAAACTCTTTGTTCAAAACAGTGCAGTGACCGATGAGCATCAGACAGTTACATAGCAATTGTTGCCCTATGAATTTGGATACATCTCTGATTATATTGAAGATTGAAAATCAATTAAATGGTTTTAGTAGTAGGTAGACAGGCACCTAGTGTTGATGTAAAACAAATTCCACAGTAGATCAGTTCTAAAACTACATTATTCTGCATGATATCTCAGCACTAATGAATAGGCAGCTGCACAAGCAAAAGTAGAGGAAAAGGAAGAAACACAGGCAGACACAGATGCAGAGGTTGAGAAACAGGCTGAGATAGAGAATGAAGAAGGAGAAAAGGAAGGACAGGCAGAGTCACAGGGACAGTCAAAGGGAGATTCAGAATCAGAGACAGAGTCAGAATGTGTGGTGTGCATGTACCTAGTGTGTGTCTTTCTAATTTTTAGAACTTTTAGGAAGTTACATTTACTCAAGTGTCCTCAGAGATGGGGTGATTGGTTGCAACAAATTTCTCAGATTACAACCAGTATACCAAGTCATGGTTTCTGTCTAATTGACCACCCAGACCCAAGGAATACTTATAATAGGAGAGATCCCAGGCTAATGGTTTTCTTTCTTATAATAAGTCGGTCTCTCCCAGTCACAGAATAAAAGGAAATTATGATTCATTGGAAAAGAACACATAAATGGCTCCAGAAACTCAGCCAAGTCTATTAAGATATATAAATATATATATATATATATATATATATATATTATCACAAAGCTCTCACACAACTTTTTAAAAATCCTAATCCTGTACTGGATTCATCTTCTAAGTATACACTGTATGTTATATATAGTATATCATAAAATACTAAATAGGAATATCTAGCTATGTACACTGAATGTATACTGTGAGGAGCTGCCCTTTCAATCTCCATTACAAGATGGTGCTGACATCCGTTGTTCTAACTGGTAAAGAAATAGTCTGTGTATGTGCTGGGGTATTTTTCCATTCTTTGTGCCCTTCCTGTTCTGTGGCGTCATATGGGCTGATAGTGAGCAGCCCTTAGGGTGAAATATGTCTCTAACACTTCTTGTGGTCTATTTAAGGACCGAGTTTCCTGTGTTCTAAGCCTCCTCGCCCAAAAGCTAATCATCTTTCTCTTGAGATGGATTAAAGCTATGCTGCAGAAGGATCTGAGTGTGTCCTGTGTGTGTGTGTTCTCGCCGGTGAGACTCTTTATCATCACAGACACAGTATACTGCATGCACAGACCATTAGTACTGTAACTCCATGGATAAATCATGTTCATGAAGCAACACTAACAGAGATTTACACACAATATTTGCATTTCATTTGTGTTCCCGAGATGAAAATTATTTTCATCAACACACATGGCACTGCATAGAACAGGTATGACTAATATTAAAATAGTAAACAGCTGAATGCAAGAAGTATAGAAATCAGAGTTAGTAAGTCTTTGGTGGAATACTATATTTACATACTCACAACATCCATTAGTGAAGAACTCCTGCTGCATTAACTTTGCACAAGATTTATTGTCAAAACTTGTACTTTTAGTCTGGTGGTTGGTGGTTGGTTACACAAGTTGGTTGTGGTTTGTTAGTAGCCATAATTAAAGGAGAAGAACAAGGAAAGAAATTAAATTCAGAGATTTTCTAATTCCTCTCTCTAATATACCCTTATTTTTGTCCTATCGAGCGTTAGGGGTTATAAAAAGAAGATCCTAGAAAATATCAAACACCAACTATAAAAATGAATCCTTAATTACTGTCCACCAGAAACCACCAATTGTGAAGAAATACACTTTATCTTCTTTATCATAAGTTTTAAAGGACTCTCTTCAATAGCTTCCTGACTGGACTGTTCTTTTTTCTTCTGTGTTCTTTTTCCTTGTGTGTGTGTGTGTGTGTGCATGAGGGTTAGTGTGTGTGACTTCCTTTGCATAATACCTTCCTGTGTTGTTAACCATTCATATTTGCTGTGGATTTACTCACAACAAACAGATAAACTGAATTGTGAGTATCTTCTTTTTTTGGTGTCTGTTTTGTTTTTCTTTTCTGGTGGTGGGTTTAGCATGTATGCAAATCAAACACTACCATCGAATCACATCTCTAGCTTAGACAGGGATTTGATTTCTTTAACACTAGTTATTTCTCTCCATATTACTGTAACATTATAATGTTTTTATTGTACTCCTGATCTGTTACTGAAATTTTATTTCCATTTATTCCAAATTTATGTAGGTGCTAAGCAACGTCAACCCATTGCTGATATTTTTTGTTAATAAGGCAACTTGATCAATAAATGACTTCTTTTTCTGACTAGTGCCATATTGTGTTTTCTTGAAGACTTGTATCTTAAGCCGGAGCAGAAACTTGTAATGTACACTTGAGGAGGGTTTTTTTTTGGGATTTGGTGGTTATTTCAATGTATTAAATGAATGTCAGGTGCCTGATGTTCTATCAGAGTAATGGTGCTCCTTAAGCTACATGTTCATCTTTATGTTCTCATACACTTTTCAGAACAATATTTTTCAGTACCACAGAGCAAATGTTACAGGTTCTTAGCTTTTAAACTCTCAGTAAACACCAAAGTCTTAATTTTGGACTTCAGTGCAGCCTCTTCTCTAAAAGCTAGTCAGAGGATGCTTAGTCCTGTGAGCCCAATCCTTTCTTTTTATTCCAAGCATGGAGGGAAAATGGCATGCCCTGTAAGGGTTTTGCAATTAGAGATTCTGAAGTCAGCAGATCATACTTGTCACCCTATTGAGTTTGCTCATCTGTAATAGCAAGTGAAAGAGTGGTAATCAGTACCATGATGGCTCAAAAGAAGTCTAGAACACCACTGCATTCTGCCCCCTTGTGGGTGCCATCCCTGTCACAATTTGAAGAGAAACAGTGCTCCTTCCAGGAAGCTGCAGGGAATTGAACTGCACTCCTCTGCATGCTGTCAGACCCAGCCTCTAGGTCTGGACTGACTCTCCTTAAGGATAGTCACTTACCCTCCTGGCCCCAGTCCCTAATTCTCTCTCAGTTCTCCACAAAACAGGAGACTCTCTTTATTTTTTGTGCCAAATGATGTCAGCTTCATTTCAAATATCCTGATAAACTAAACTGGTTGGGTCTTAAAATAATTTCTTTCTCTCAACCACCTATTTACCAGGAAAACTGTCGGTGAGAATGGCTGAGACATCTAGTCTGGGCGAGTTTCCCATGATTAAGGGCAGGGAATATGAAGATAAGGCCAACTTATTAATATACTTCCAAAGTCTAGTTTTAATTGGCATCTCTAATGCTGTGCAGAAGAAATGTGAGATTGTGAGGTGACTTCACAGATTAATATAAGAGGTGAGTCTAGAAAATCAGGAGCTGTCTATTGAGAACAGCACTGGACCATGGCCCTCCTTTGAGGATTTACACTTTAAAGCTGAGATAAACTGTAAAAAATTATGTCTTTCTGAAGTTTATGCCATGGAACGTCCACATAATATCTTAGTTCATTGGTGTGATGTTTTTATACATGGCTGTAAATGCTTTTATGTTAACCTGTGTGTGCTAGTAAGTGTTTGCCTTCTTGACATGAAGCTAAAGTCACCTGGGAAGAGGGAACCTCAAATTGGATCTGTCTACATTAGATGAGGCTATAGCCATGTTTATTTGTTTTCTTAGAAAATTTTCTTTAAATTTTCCATCTTATGTGACCTGAAAGTATCCATCTCCCTGTTTATCCTCCTACCATCGAACTCAGAGACACAGTGAAACTAACAGAAGTTATGGGCCAAATGAATTTAACAGATACTTATAGAACATCACCCAAAAACAAGAACACACATAATATGCACTCATTCTTAAGTGTATATTAGGCAAAAAAAAAAAACAAGGAATACCCATGATACAATTCATTGATACTATCCATTATCTCTACCTCTGGTCAGGATTATTTTTCTGACTTTTCTTTGCATAGATTCCTGATTCTTGAATAAGAGAGCTCGATAAAGGCATCCTCTTTAATCTTTAATTCTCTGAGTCTCTCACTCTCTGTGCATTGTCCAGTTGTGTCTTTCTGTGATTATTACCAGTTTTGTAGGAAACTCACCTCTGATGAAGGCTGAGGCATATATACTAACATATGGGTGGGACCATTAGGATTCATGAGAAGTCATTTTACTGCTGTGGTTATTTAACAAAATTTATGATGGCAGATTTTCACTTAGTGTTTTATGACCTTTCTAGTCTCAGATGCTTGGCCTGATATTTCCCTCCACATTTAACCCTCCTATTTTAGTGTCTTCTTCATTCCTTTATACCACTATATTCTACTTCCCCTTCCTTGGAAGAACTCCTCCTTCTTTATGGTTCCTTACTAGATAGCTCATCTCTGTTACCCTAAATGAAAAACAAACATATATAAACCTTACAAGCTAACTCCATACATAGGTGAAAACATGCAATTTGTGTCGTTCTGGGTCTGATTTGACTGTTGGATATTTCCCCCCCCCTTTTTTTTTAGATACTTCAGTCCTTCTTTTTTAAAAAATATTTTTATTACGTGTTTTCCTCAATTACATTTCCAATGCTACACCAAAGGTTCCCCATACCCTCCTCCCCACTTCCCTACCCACCAAGTCCCATTTATTTTTTGGCTCTAGCATTGCCCTGTACTGGGGCATATAAAGTTTGGTTGTCCAATGGGCCTCTCTTTCCAGTGATGGCTGACTAGGTCACCTTTTGATACAAATGTAGCTAGAGTCCAGAGCTCCGTGGTACTGATAAGTTAATAATGTGGTTCCATCTGTAGGGTTGCAGATTCCTTTAGCTTCTTGTGTACTTTCTCTAGTCCTCCATTGGGAGCCCTGTGATCCATATAATAGCTGACTGTGAGTATCCACGTCTGTGTTTGCTAGGCCCTGGCATAGTCTCACATGAGACAGCTGATTAACAGTTGATGGGAGAGGATCCAGTACTCATTGAGTGGTGCTATCTCTGCAAAGATGGTGATAAAATATATAAGAAAGCAACCTGAGGGTAGTGTTTGAAAAATGAGTCAGTGTTTAAGAGAACTGGCTGCTCTCTTAGAAGGTCAGGATTTGAATCACAGAACTCAGGTGGCAGCTCACAGCCTCATGAAGCTCCAATATCAAGGGACCAAGCTCCCTCTTATAGACTCTGTGAACCCTGGACAAAAAAGGCCCACAGACATTCACGCAAACAAAACATTTTTATATATACATATATGTTATTAAAATAAAATTTAAAAGGCATTTTTAAATTTTGTAAGTAGAAAAGCTGAGAAAACTGTGTTGAGAAACAAGCCAATAAGCAACCTTGCTCCATGTACCCTGCCTATAATCCTACATGGGTTCCTGCCCTGATTTCACTGAGTGATGGAGTGTGATGTGGAAGAATAACACAAACTAATCTTTTCAAAAAAGAAGGGAGGAGAGGGGGATTGGAATGGGGATTTGTTGATGGGAAACTGTGAAGGAAGTTATCATTTAAATTGTAAATAGATAACTAAATTAATGATGAAAAAAATAAGTCCTGTCAAGAACTCCAATGTGACAGTGTGAAACTGCTAATCTACAACCTGCTAAACTCACATGTGTGGGGTGTGGGCATGCAAGTGTTCTGTCTGAGCCTACAGGCCACTTAAATCCTCAAAAACCCTGTGGAGTTCAACCCTGACTTCCTGGCACAGATGATCCCCAAAGTGTAGTGGGAAGTGCTTGTGCAGGTAGCAGACACCTCAATCTTGGCCCAGGTACACAAAATAGCCAACTAGCTGCTATGAACAGGACAAGATACTTTTGAGGAAGATGTACCCACGTGTGGCTTGAGATTGATGTACTGGATGGTACTCTGCAATGGTCAGAATCCAGTGTTCTTTTCCCCATCATCCACAGGATCACCAATATGCTGTAGAATGATGAGGAGACAGAGAGGTAACCTTGCTAGCCACCACAATGCGATGTGGGAATGGGTATCCAGATGGAGGAAGACCCTCATGAAAGCAGTGGGGAGGGGATGGGATAGAGGGTTTCTGGAAGGGTGGGAAACTGAAAACGGACATCATTTGAAATGTATATAAAGAAAATATACAATTAAAAAAAGACCAACCAAAGAGCACATAGGGCGGGGCCCATGGCTGCAGCTTCATATGTAGCAGAGAATGGCCTATTTGGACACCAGTGAGAGGTGAAGCTCCTGTTCAGGAGAAGGCTCTATACCCCAGTGTAAGGGAATGTCAGGACTAGGAAGTAGGAGTGGGTATTTTGTTGATTACTGAGAGGAGGGATGGCATAGTGGGTTTTCAGAGGGGAAACCAGGGAAGGGGATAACATTTGAAATGAAAATAAAGAAAATGCCTCATAAAATAAAATAAAATAAAACAAAATAGATTGAAAACAACCACCTAGACACAATAAGTTAATAGCAGAATGATAAATAAAAGAAGACAGTGTAGTGGTGCATACCTTTTATCCCTGCTCTTGGTAGGCAGAGGCAGGGGCAGGCAAATTTATGAGTTCAAGGCCAGCCTGAACTCCAGATTGAATTCCATGACAACCAGGGCTAAACAGAGAATCCCTGCCTCGAAAAAACAAAAAACAATAAACAAATAAAGAGAAAATGAATGACACACAGGCATACAGAAGAGGACTGGTCCCAAAGACAGCTCTGTCCTAAATATACTAGAGCACATTGCTTCACAAAATGAATTCTGAACATGCTCTCACATAGGGCATTTGAATATACTTTCTAGGTTAACCCCATATGATCACAAGAAACAAAAGGTAACAAGAAGATCAGAGTCAGAAGTATATCTCAGACTCATGTCAAAGACAGTCTGGGAGGCACACCATGCTTCAGTTTTCAAAGTTCCAGAGAGTGGTTCTCCACCTTTTTAATACTGCGGTTCCTTCATATATATACTTCCTTATGCTGTGTGGTGCCCCAACCGTAAAAATATTTTTTGCTGCTTCATAACTTAAATGTCCTACTGATATGAATTATAACATACATTTCTGACATACAGATAGTCTAGGACAACTCCTGTGAAATTTGTCACAAGGACTAGCAACCTACAGGTTGCCAACCACAGTGCCAGCAACTAGGAAAACTAGCCAGCCCCTTGATTTTTACAATGTTGCCTTCCGTAACTGTGGTAGAATAGATGTGCTCTATTTTAGTGGTCTAAGCATGTGAGGATCTGTAACACTACCTGGAAACACACATACCAAATTGGATGAGGGAGTCTATTTTTTCTGTCCTGGACCTTGCAGGTTTGAGTCAGCTCTAACCAAATAGAAGAGAAAGGATACTGGATGAATTCCTACTCAAAGTCTTTGGAGACAACAGGGATTTTATTGGGTTCTCATGGAGAATGGGAGAGTGTTTGTGCTCCATTAAAAAGGTACTCACATTCACTATTTTGATGCCTTTCTTTCTATTTGAGTGTGCTTTGTACTTTTGTCTGCTATGTGTTGTGTTCTGTGTTCTTTGTTACTAACTCTAGGGTTCATACCATACTTGGAAAATGAAAGTCAGTTTGAAAACCTTTCATATTTGTTCTCTGTATAGAAACTCTCTCTCTCTCTCTCTCTCTCTCTCTCTCTCTCTCTCTCTCTCTCTCTCTCTCTCTCTCTCTCTCTCTCTCTCTCTCTCTCTCTCTCTCTCTCTCTTTGAGTTTTCAAGACAGTGTTTCTCTGTGTAGCCATGGTTGTTCTGGAAATCTCCCTGTAGACCAGGTTGGCCTCAAACTTAGAAATTCACCTGTCTCTGCTTTTCGAGTGCTGGGATTAAAGGTGTTTGCCACCACCACTTGGAAATATGATTCTTTTAAAAAATTAGATTATGAGTCCTTTGTACCAAAAATAAGATCAAAATTTCAAGGAAGGTACTTTTAATTGAAAATGCATCTTTCTGATAAAAAAAAAATGGGGTATTCCATGGAGATACAGAAGGTTGAAAATGACCCAAAAGATATTGTTCTTCAACTAATTCCTTATCAGCTTGTAATTTTCTGAGGATATTGGCCACTGAGGCTTGAAGTATCAAAAACCCATCAGGCTATCTCTCTCTCATTCTTTCTCTCTCTTTCTCATTCTTTCATCTCATTTTTCTCTCTCCTCATTCTCTCTCTTTCTCTCTCTCTCTTTCTCTCTCTTTCTCTCTCTATCACCCTCTCTCTCTCTCACTCTCTCTCTCTCTCTCACCCTCTCTCTCTCTCCCTCTCTGTCTCGCTCTCGTTTTAAGCCATTCATCCAGTGGTTGACATCTAATGTTAATCCATTTCTTGTCTATTTCACACAGTGAGGCAATCAATATTGATGATATGACTGTGAAATGGTCCTTCTTACTTTTTTTTCTTTTTCTTTTTTGAGAGAGTCATGTCATAGACTCATTCATAACAGTTTTTCTCTCTAGAATAAGTTTGCATGCTTTAGCACTTGATAATAATCTCGATTGTTGATTTATTTTAATATCTGTGAGTTTCTGCAGTAACTGATTCTATTAGTTAGAGATTAGTTGCTGTGAAAAGACACCATGACCAAGGCCACTCATAAGAGACTCATTTCATTAGGGCTTTTCTACATTTCATTACACGTTCAGAGGTTCACTCCATGATCATCAAGGCAGAAAATATGGCACTGTCTAGGCAGACATGGTGGTGGAGAGGAAGTTTAGAATTATGCACCTTCATCCAAATGCTTCGAGGAAAAACTATGTATTTTGCATACAGGTAGGGTCTCTTCCACACTGGTAGAGCTTTAAAGCCCCAGAGTGATATGCTTCCTCCAGCAAGGCCAGACCTATTCCTACAAGGACACACCTCCTCATAGGCCAACTATATTTAGAATGCCACACTGGTTTCATAGCAACTTGACAAGATCTAGAGTCTTCAAAGAGAAGGAGCCTCAGTTGAGAAGATGCCTCCATAAGATCCAGCTGTTAGGAATTTTCTTAATTGATGGGAGAGCACCCACTCCATTGTGGGTGTTGACATCCTTGTGGTGGTAGTCCTGGGTTCTTTAAGAAAGCAAGCTAAGCAAGATTAGAGGAGCAAGACAATAAGCATCACCACTCCATAGCCTATGAATGAGCCTCTGATTCCAGGATCCTGTGTTGTTTCAGTTTCTGTCCCAACTTCTTTGGTGATAAACAGCATTGTGGAAGTATAAGCTGAATAAAACCTTTGCTATGGAATTTGCTCTTTGACATGGTGAATCCTTACAACAATGAAAAACAGTAAGGTATTCTTAGGGAAAAAATGTCTAACAGTGCCAATGTCAATGTGTAGACATTTTATTTCTACTTAGAGATAAGCTATACTCATGTACGTACCTGAGATGTAATTGTTCTAGTTTTCGTCTTTCTCACCATGTAGAATACTACAATAAAAAATAACTTGGAAATAAAAAGAATACAGATTGTCACTGAGGAAGACAAAACAGGAAGTTGAGTCAGTAACAGCAAACACTGCTTATTGGCTTGCCACTGTCTTAGCCACTGTTCTATTGCTATGAAGAGACACATATGGTGACGGCAACTATTAGAAAACAAGGCATTCTTTGTGTAGAGAAAGGCCATTGACTTGTTTGAGTTAATTTTATATCCAGCTACTTCACCAAAGCTGTTTATCAGGTTTTGGTGTTCTCTGGAGGAATTTTTAGGGTCACTTATATACACTATCATATCATCTGCAAAAAGTGATATTTTTACTTCCTCTTTTCCAATTTATATCCACTTGATCTCCTTTTGTTGTCGAATTGCTCTGGCTCATTCTTCAAGTACTATGTAATAAACAGGATGAGAAAGAAATTAGGGAAACAACACCCTTCTCAATAGTCACAAATATTAATAAATATCTCGACGTGACTCTAACTAAAGAAGTGAAAGATCTGTGTGATAAAAACTTCAAGTCTCTGTAGAAAGAAATTAAAGAAGATCTCAGAAGATGGAAAGATCTCCCATGCTCATGGATTGGCATGATCAACATTGTAAAAATGGCTATCTTGCCAAAATCAATCTACAGATTCAATGCAATCCCCATCAAAATTCCAACTCAATTCTTCAACGAATTAGAAGGAGCAATTTGGAAATTCATCTGGAATAACAAAAAACCTAGGATAACAAAAACTCTTCTCAAGGATAAAAGAAACTCTGGTGGAATCACCATGCCTGATCTAAAGCTACAGAGCATTTGTGATAAAAACTGCATGATACTGGTATAGAGACAGACAAGTAGACCAATGGAACAGAATTGAAGACCCAGAAATGAACCCACACACCTATGGTCACTTGATCTTCGACAAGAGAGCTAAAACCATCCAGTGGAAGAAAGACAGCATTTTCAACAATTGGTGCTGGCACAACTGGTTGTTATCATGTAGAAGAATGTGAATCGATCCATACATATCTCCTTGTAGTAAGGTCAAATCTAAGTGGATCAAGGAACTTCACATAAAAACAGAGACACTGAAACTTATAGAGGAGAAAGTGGGGAAAAGCCTTGAAGATATGGGCACAGGGGATAAATTCCTGAACGGAACAGCAAAGGCTTGTGCTGTAAGATCGAAAATTGACAAACGGGACCTAGTGAAACTCCAAAGTTTCTGCAAGGCAAAAGGCACCGTCAATAAGACAAAAAGACCACCAACAGATTGGGAAAGGATCTTTACCTATCCTAAATCAGATAGGGGACTAATATCCAACATATATAAAGAACTCAAGAAGGTGGACTTCAGAAAATCAAATAACCCCATTAAAAAATGGGGCTCAGAACTGAACAAAGAATTCTCACCTGAGGAATACCGAATGGCAGAGAAGCACCTGAAAAAATGTTCAACATCCTTAATCATCAGGGAAATGCAAATCAAAACAACCCTGAGATTCCACCTCACACCAGTCAGAATGGCTAAGATCAAAAATTCAGGTGACAGCAGATGCTGGCATGGATGTGGAGAAAGAGGAACACTCCTCCATTGTTGGTGGGATTGCAGGCTTGTACAGCCACTCTGGAAATCAGTCTGGTGGTTCCTCAGAAAATTGGTCATAGTACTACCGGAGGATCCAGCAATACCTCTCCTGGGCATATATCCAGAAGATGTCCCAACTGCTAAGAAGGACTCATGCTCCACTATGTTCATCGCCCCCTTATTTATAATAGTCAGAAGCTGGAAAGAATTCAGATACCCCTCAACAGAGGAATGGATACAGAAAATGTGGTACATCTACACAATGGAGTATTACTCAGCTATTAAAAAGAACGAATTTATGAAATTACTAGCCAAATGGATGGACCTGGAGGGCATCATCCTGAGTGAGGTAACACATTCACAAAGGAACTCACACAATATGTACTCACTGATAAGTGGATATTAGCCCAAAACCTAGGATACCCAAGATATAAGATACAATTTCCTAAACACATGAAACTCAAGAAAAATGAAGACTGAAGTGTGGACACTATGCCTCTCCTTAGAAGTGGGAACAAAACACCCATGGAAGGAGTTGCAGAGACAAAGTTTTGAGCTGAGATGAAAGGATGGACCATGTAGAGACTGCCATATTCAGGGATCCACCCCATAATCAGCATCCAAAAGCTGACACCATTGCATACACTAGCAAGATTTTATCGAAAGGACCCAGATGTAGCTGTCTCTTGTGAGACTATGTGGAGCCTAGCAAACACAGAAGTGGATGCTCACAGTCAGCTAATGGATGGATCACAGAGCTCCCAATGGAGGAGCTAGATAAAGTACCCAGGGAGCTAAAGGGATCTGAAACCCTAAAGGTGAAACAACATTATGAACTAACCAGTACACCAGAGCTCTTGATTCTAGCTGCATATGTATCAAAAGATGGCCTAGTCGGCCATCACTGGAAAGAGAGGCCCATTGGACAAGCAAACTTTATATGCCCCAGTACAGGGGAATGCCAGGGCCAAAAAGGGGGAGTGGGCGGGTAGGGGATTGGGGGTGGGTGGGTATGGGGGACTTTTGGTATAGCATTGGAAATGTAAATGAGCTAAATACCTAATAAAAAATGGGAAAAAAAAGAAAAAGAAGAAAACAGGGCATTTAACTGGAGGCTTGCTTACATTTTCAGATGATTGGACAATCATCACGAGAGGGACCCCATCACTGGAGCAATAGAGAACTATTGATCCTTAGGCAAAGAGATAGATTCTGCCATTGCATTGGCTTCTTGAAAACTCATACCCATCCTTGTTGATACGCCCACTTTCTCCAATGAAGCCACACCTTCTCTTATTCCTTCTAAATTTAAACTCACTGCCACTTTCTGGTGACTAAATATTCATATATATGTGTCTATAGGTGACTTTATTATTCAAACCACCACTTTTCCCATGGCTGGTTCAGCTATTTTTTTAAAATACAGCCTAAAAGGCTCCCATTTATTAAGGACTACTGATGAGCTTAGCCACAGTGATGGGCCCTCCCACATCAATCATTAGCCAAGAGAATATCCCATAGACTTACCTAATGAACAAGTAAGTGAATAGAGACTGATCTTCAATTGTTCTCTCTTCTCAGGTAACTGTGGATTGTCAAAATTGGAAAAAAAAATATCCCATCACAGTAATGTTTAACTTACACCATAACCTACAAAAACTTTACTCAACACCATCTATTGCATTCTGCCCCTGCATAGACACACTTCCATGTATGGCATAAGTGAAGGGTGACTACCTCCATCAGCAAGGATACTCAATAATAGGTGACATGAGCTGAATATTTCCTATAGCCTCACAACCCCGAAATTCTACTGTGTGTTACACTTACTGGGAGACTTGCCAATCTGTCCAATTTTATGCCACCAAAGCTATGACAAAAAAACTCCTCATAAAGAAATCTAATGAATTTTACTTGATTTCTTTCTCCTGAGGCAACTGAGTATTATCCCTTCATGCTTATATTGGTGTCTGATTCATCTGTAATAAACCCACTACTATTTACAGCTACATCACAGGAGGTATGACAAATACCATCTCCCATGAGTTGGTCAAACCTTTTCAGCAGATTTTTTTGTAGTATCCTTTCTATAATAAAAAATACATTGATTTCTTTATTTTTAAGTGTGTAATTTAATGATTCTAACACATTTTTATCTCCCTTCCATTTTCCCCTCATTTTCTGCTACTTCATATGATATTGCAATCTATTAAAATACAGTAGTGAATACAGCGGAAAAAACAGTGTGGGAAGAATCAAAGTTCTTTATTACTAAGACAACAGATACACTGGCAGAATCTTCCAGGTACAACTACTTAGTAACTTTCGGTGTAATGTTAGCATGATTCTTCTAGAAAAAAGCTTAAAGAATTAAGGCATGGTTACAATGGACCAGAAAAATCAGTATCACTAGTGAGACACATTCATGTAAATAATTTTCATCACTGTTCCGATATGCCTAGCAACAAGGAAAACAGGTCCATAGTCACAAGAGTATGAAAGGGGCATGAAGGAGAACAGTTGTCCAACTTATTATTACCCAGTAAGCATCAACACAGGAAGCGACCAAAGACAATAAATAACTTCCAAGACATGTCCCAAATGACCAAGTTCCTTTACAAGTTTCTCACCCCTTCAATGCACACCCATCAATCAATTAACTCATTGATTAAACCCCTCAGGGTCCAATCACTTTTCAGATTGTGTATAGTGTTCTATCTTTGAACATTGTACTTGGGGCCAAAACCTTCATCAAAACCCACGACTGACATTGCAAACCCATTTCACCACACAATTCTTTATGTTACAAAAAGTGATAGGATCTATCTGTCTCTTTAAGGATATCTCTGTATAGCAGTTACAAAAGCAAAACGTCCAGGCCAACAGAATCATCACCTCCATGAGGTATTTTAAAATATGAGTTCAAGAAGAAGGAAAATGCAATGCAAGTTAATGTTCTTAATCCCACATCCCTCCATCTTAAAGCCATAGGGTGGACCCAGAAGTTTAGGTCAAAAGTGTAAATTTCACCTATACTACAACCAACTGTGATGATTTCTAGCCATCTCCAGTTTCAGTGTGGTATTTAGTCCCACCATCTGCATCACAGCATATTGCCTAGTGTGAAATAGTGCTAGCAGTTGATTGCAAACCCCACTATGCGTTGACTTGGATGTAAAATGAGACATCTATAATATAGACACACTTGTACACACACACATACTCACAGAAAGAGGCAAGAAGTAGAGGAGCTGAGTCTTAGGATCCCTCAATGAAGAGATAGTGGAAATCTTGTAAGGCAGAGAGGTCATTGAGAAACTGTATGTCTCTATCTGCACAAAATCAGGCCAGTCTGCCTTCCATCAATGAGTGGTAGGTTCTCACTATCCATCATCCCCATCTGAGAAGGTATGGACAGTTAATGAAAGATGGAGAGTCAGTTTACATCAAAGGTATGCCCTTTGAAGGTTATAGGTTGGCCAGGCACTACTGGTAGCTCCATGTCCAAGAGTTTATGGGCAACACAATTGATTTGAATGGGTTGTATCAAAGGGGAGAAAAGGAGACATGAAGTTGGAAGGAGGATTAAGGTGGGAATGGATCTGGTTTTGGTCCGGGAGTAGTTATTAAGAGAACTGAAAAATAAATTCCATCAAAATACATTGTATGAATTTCTCAAGGAATTAATGAATGTAGTTCTTAATATATAATGTCTGTACTGAACATATACAGACGACTTATATTTCCATTTCCTAAATAACAAACCCTTGTGTAGCAGTTTCATTACATTAAGGGCAAAAGTAATCCAGAGATTATTTAAAATAAAGAAGGATCAGAGGTTATGGCCCAGGGGCAAATTCATGCCTGTGTTTATTTACTTACAACACCAGTGCTTAGGATTTTGGGAGGGGAAGAGACAGGAAGATGACTGTGGCTTCCTGAAAGCCAGCCTCAATATTAGCTCAGCAAGAAACCCTGTAGAAAGGGGATAAATTAGGGAGTGAAGGAGCAAATCACACTATACCCTTCGCTACCTTTGAACTTACCTGTACAGATCTGTGTGCAGACACACATGAATATAAATAAAATATACAAGAGCTTATCTTGCATAGCTTATAAGCAGTGTTCTGTTATCTTAGCCTAGAGTCCTGAGGACTTTATATCATTAGAGTTCCTGAAGCAAACTCCCCAGATATAGCGGATGGGCATATCTTGTTACTATGCAAAGAGACCTCAGTTAAGTGTGTGTGTCAGTGATTCCAAAACAGCTTTCCTTCTCTACCTTCCTTTATATGGCACAGAACGACCTGTAAATAATTAAAATATGAAAACAAAGCTTTTTCACGAATTTAGGCTTGTGTTAAAATAATATTTATAACATTTTACTAAATGGAAGGGAAATTTTCAGCTCCCAGGAACAATCCTGTAGGCTTCTGTTTTGTCCCATTATGAACAAAATTAATTGCACATCAACAGTTCCCACGCTTTTAACTAAATCAGGATGAAGGGATATGTTTCCATACAAATAAGTAATGCCAATGTGATTAATCATGTAGAAATGTGGCAGGGTTAGGATGCCTTTGGCTGATGTGACAATGATGACTGATTAGTCTCTTGTTATGCAAATAACCTTAACCTCTAAGAAAAGAAAAGTAATGATATAAAATATTCCAAGAAGTGGCATGGACAATTATTACTTGATTTCAATTTCTTTTACATACTTTATTAGTTTGAATAATTGTGGCTCACAGAAGATCAAATATTCAAAGGAGTTATTTTTCCAGGTGGTGGGATGTTTAGAAAGAATTAGGATTTGTGTTTTCATTAAAAGTGATTTGGCACTGGGCTTGAAATATCAAACACCCTATGACATATCAAAAACTCTCTCTCATTCTTTCTTTCTTTCTCTCTCTCTCTCTCTCTCTCTCTCTCTCTCTCTCTCTCTCTCTCTCTCTCTCTCTCCTCTTTCTCTCTCTCTGTCACTCTCTCTCTCTCTCTCTCTCTCATGTTTTAAGCCATCCATCCAGTGGTTGACATCTAGTATTAATCTATCGCATGTTTATTGCACACAGTAAGGCAATCAACGTTTATGATATGGATGTGAAATGGTCCTTCTTGCATTTTTTTTTTTTTAGTTAACTCAACCTGGGAATATAGAACCGCAGATAAAGAACTGCCTCCATCACATTGGTCAGTTGCCACACCTGTAAGGAATGATCTTTTTTGGATGGCTGATGTTGAAGGGTCTAGCCCACTATGGGTAGTGTCAACATCTATGAAAAAAATATACAAAGTGTGATGGTTACCGTGTAAGGGCCTGAAATTAATTTTTCTGGAAGAACTTACGATCTATATGGCATGAAAAATTAAAGTGCCTGATAATTTGTAAGTAAATTCCATACTTACCAGCATTCAATATTTTGTTTACCCATATTTCAAAAGTAAAATTATCAAATCTATTTCACCCTGTTTTACTGCATTTAATCTACTAAATTACTTGTAACCAGAAATACTAATAAATTTTAAAGGCCTTTAAAACATGACTGGTTGATATTGGGTTTAACTTCATCACAACTTTGTAAGCAGGAACAAGAGCTAGATTGCCTTCTCATTTTGCAAAGAATCAATGATTCACGGTTGCAAATAACTTCAATACAAGGTACTTAACCCTGTAAAATTCCTGCTTTGTTTGAATAAAATATTTATTGCTCTAACTTTGGGTTTTCATAAACAGAATTTTGATGTGCTATCCAATGTGCTGCCTGAAAGAGTCTGGCACAATTTCTGACACTAAGAACAGTTTAAAGATAACCAGGGAAAGGTTGGAACAGGGAAAATAACCACCAAGGATGTTGGTGAGTCAGAAACTGAAGGCTTTCACAGGAGGAAAATAAAAACAAAAACAAAACAAACAATCAACAAATGAATAAACAGAAACCCAACCACCAAAATGATAAAAACAATACAGGTGTGAATTACTTGGGCAGAATGTGACTCAAGTCATCAGGACATTTCAGTAGGGATTATATTTTGTATTTCGAGAATGCCATATGAAAACGTAAAGCCTAGATGGTTAATGTCTCTGGTGTAATTAGGGAAGGAACCAGCATGAGTGGGGTTCTATGATGCAAGCTGAACTAGGTGATGTCACAGAGCACTGGCCATAGATTGCACATCTATTCCACTTGGAGGCACTAGAATCCCTAGAAGGTGTGTCCACTATTTTCCCAGTGGTGTATGAAAGGCAGGCCAGCTCCTGAAGCCCAACGTTGTTCCTCAAGTTTTTTTTGCCTGGTCTGTATCAAAAGACAGAATCTTGATGACTAAGACATTTTCTTTGGGTAAGTACATTTATGAAGTGAATGGGACCCTCATAGCTATAGAAAGCTGAAAGTTTTCCCTCCCACACTGAGTAACTGTACATTCTAAATTCTCCCATGTTTGGGGCCAGGGGCATGGTTGATCCAGTTTAGTTGATCTCCTGAATTTATTATCCTTGCTAACAATATCTCCTTCACAATTCCATTAAAATGTCAAAGCACTTCTTTGTCCGTATGTATTTTAGAAAATGTTAGTTCTAAATGGCTGATATTGCCTGGATTTGTTGAGGCCAGAGTTGCAGTGGCAAATAATCACCAAATAATCCTGAGGCTGGGTCAGGTGACATATTACAGAAGGCCAGTGGTGTGCTGTGTCCCTGGGATATTTGTGAATATTGCCACCTAATTCAGAGCTTGCAGGTACAAGAGAGGGTAGGTAACAACTCTGGCTCATTTTCTTTATTCTGTTCTCTCCTTGATCATTTTGGGTAAAAGGCATACCAACTTCCACATTGACATAGACATGCAAGGAGATGTTCCTCAGAAGAGGCAAATTAGCTCAGGGCTGAAGACATATTCATCTGAGTATGTTATTCTGAGCTGTGGAGAATTACTTGTTAATTTCCCTTCGATAATTTCCTTGTTTCCCTTATTTATTTGTTTTTTTTTTGTTGTTGTTGTTGTTTTGTTTGTTCGTTTTTTCTTTGGATGGGTGTCTGATTTTACTTTGAGTGTGTTTGTGTGTAGCGTTGGCTGTTAGGAGAATCACTCTGTAGAATAGACTAGCCTTTATCTCACTAAGGTTTGCCTCCCTCTGCCTCTTGAGTACTAGGATTTAAGACTTGGGTCACTAACACCTCCTATTAACTTCTGATTTGATTGTTTGTTTTGTTTTTTGTTTGTTTTTCATTTTTGTTTTTTTGTTTTGTTTGTTTGTTTGTTTTGTTTTGTTTTTGTTGTTTTTTTTTTGTTTGTTTTAGTTGTTAATATTGTTGCTGATTTGGAGACATGGTTCCTTTATCTACCACTAGCTGCCCTGGAACTCACTTTGTAGACCAGGCTGGTCTCTAAGTCAGAAATCTGCCTTATCCTGCCTTCTGAATGCTGAGTTTAAATGCTTGCGCCACCATAGCTGGATTATGAACTTCTTATTTTGATCAAATTAAGTTTAGAAGCCCAAACATGTTTAGCATAGCCTTCTTGACCTACTCAAAAATTCCATTAGAGAAGAGCATTTCTCCAGCATTCTCTCCCATCCTACACTCATTGCCTTTCAGTAACTCATATATATGACAGTAGCAACAGCATTGTGTCTGGTGTAAACAGGCAATATCTTCAATCCAAGGCAATGGGCAAGTATGATATTTGAACACAGAATGTTACCCACAAGACATCTGCCCAGGGTTGGTGTGGTCTACCACACCAGGGCTACAGCCATGTAGAAGACAATACCTCTGAAGAGTCTTAGCATGACATCCCTCATGAAGAAGAGGAGGAGGATGTCTTCTTTCAACGTCTTGAGGAATATTGTTGGCTGCAGAATTTCTCAAGGTTGGAAGGAAGGTAATGAGCCTGTCAATCAATGGAAGACCAAAGTGCTAGGTCAACTCCCAACAAACCCTTCTCTTTATTTGGTGAAGTATGATGGAAATGACAGCGTCTATGGACAGGAGCTCTACAATGATGACAGGATTTTAAACCTTAAGGTTTTGCCTCCCAAAGTAAGATTTCCTCAGGTAAGGGATGCCCACCTCGCCAGAGCCCTGGTTGGCAGAGCAGTACAACACAAATTTAAGGGTAAAGATGGCTCTGAGGACAACTGAAGGGGGGTTGTGCTAGCCCAGGTTCCAATCATGAAGGATTTGTTTTACATTACCTACAAGAAGGATCCAGCTCTCTACTTCTATCAGCTCCTGGATGACTACAAGAAAGGGAACCTCCACATCATTCCAGACACTCCTCTGGCTGAGGAGAGATCAGGAGATGACAGTGATGTGTTGATAGGTAACTGGGTGCAGTACACCAAAAAAGGTGGTTCCAAATAGTTCAGAAAGGTTGTTTACCAAATTCTAGCCAATCCTTCTGTGTACTTTATCAAGTTTCATGGTGACATCCATATCTATGTCTATACTCTGGTGCCAAAGATTCTTGAAGTTGTAAAATCATAAAGTACAGAAACGTAAACGTATAGGACTGGAAGAAAAAAAAAGTTTTTTGTTTTTTTTTTCCTGTGTTGGCTACATAAGGGTCTTTGACAATCCCAGTATCTTTGCCAATAAAATGTGTTTTGCTCTAAAAATTTAAAAGTGTGACATGATATTCTGTGAGTTAACAATTTGCTGGAAGAGATGGCCTACAGTGGAAGGAATATCAAATGAAGATGAAAGTTTCATTTCAGGTGGTGAACAGTACATACACCTAAAATCATACATGCTAAAAGGAACAGCTTCTCTGGTCTGCATGTAGAATAAGGAATTGGAGATGGAACTTGGAGGAGCAGAGATAGCAGCAAAAGATGGATGTTTAGGAAGTAGGGGAGAAGGACAAAGCATAGGTAGAAACTCTGATGTGAACACTGAAGGAGAAACAAAAAGTTGGGGAAAGAGGGACATTTAAAAGAAATGTGGCCTTGTTACACAAGGTGAAACGCAGAAAACTGATTGAAATAGACTCAGAAATCAGAGAAAATCAGGTTTCATTTGAATAATGAAACTTAGTGAAATCTGTCTCACATTTTAAGATTTATTATCTTTACTTATGTGGGTGGGGATATTGCATGTCCTTTTGAGTACAGGTGAGCACAGAGACATGAGTTGTCAGGTCCCCTGGAGCTGCCATTAAAGGTGATTACTGGCCAGTGGATATGAAATCAAGAAACCAGATCTATTCTTGTGGTGCAAAAGTGCTTGTTACCATTGATTCATCTCTCTAATCCCATAAAGATATCTTTTTAAAGAAATCCAAAATTCACATGCAGAAAACAGACCAGGATGAAGGTAAGAAAGTTCTAATTGATGGTGACCATTAAAAGCAATAAGGAACACAAAGAGTAGAGTGCACTGAGAGACAAATGAATTCTAAGTTGGAGTTCTCGAAAAGTTAGGCAGGAGTCACAGGAAGAAGAGAAAGTTTCTGGGAATATTCAAACTTGGGCCCTATCCACATTGGCCTCTTTGTTTTCTTAACAAATATCCAGTCAATCATTACAGATTCGTGTGTTTGTGTTTGTCTCTCTCTCTCTCTCTCTCTCTCTGTGTGTGTGTGTGTGTGTGTGTGTGTGTGTGTGTGTGTGTGTGTGTGTGTGTGTGTGTGTTTGTATGTGTGTGTGTGGTACTTAGAGTCCATTTTTATCCAGACAATCCAGAAGTGAATGTTTAAATATATGAGACTCCCTAAATCATCACAGAAACCTTGATTTTGTGTAATCAGTTTCAAAAGTAAAGTAAAAGAGAAAATGAATATGCTGTGAGATAATGTCGGGTTGGAATGGATCCTGAGTTCCTTCTGTGAGCACTCTTTGCTTCTGATGAATCCTGCGATCTTTTGGAGGTCTCTAATGAGAGGCCCAGATGACCATAAAAAGCTCCCACACTGGCCTGTTCCACCTAACTCTCCTCTAAACATATGACTCCCTACATACCTTCAGCCTGTCTATAGCCTGGATATTCTAATCTTTTCCTTATGTGTGACCTCATTCTTAGAAAACACTGAAGGTGTAACCAATGCATATATGCTGACCTTTTTTCTATGCCAGTTGTCATGGGTTTCAAATGTTATGAGGTTGCCCACAGTGTTGGTCACTTCCTGAGGAGCCCGTGTACTTCATGGAGGTCTGCCTGGGTTCCATCTATACGCAGAGACTTTTTTTTTTTTTGAGGCTGAAATGCCATGGATTCATTCATTACAATTTTTCTCTCTAGAATAAGTTTGTATGCTGCAGCACTTGAAAATACTTTCTATTGTTGATTAATTTTAATATCTGGGAGAGTTTCTGCAGTAACTGATTCTCTTAGTTAGGGATTTGTTTCTGTGAAAAGACACCATGACCAAGGCCACTCATAAGAGACATCATTTCATTAGGGCTTTTCTACATTTAATTACACGTTCAGAGGTTCACTTCACGATCATCAAGGCAGAAAATATGGCAGAGTCTAGGCAGACATAATGGTGGAGAGGAAGTTTAGAATTATGCAACTCCATCCAAATGCTTCCAAGAAAAAATATGTATTTTGCATGCAGGTATGGTCTGATTCACACTGGGCAGAGCTTTAAAGACCCAGAGTGATATGTTTCCTCCAGCAAGGCCAGACCTATTCCTACAAGGCCACACCTCCTCATAGGCCAACTATATTTAGAATGCCACACTGGTTTAATAGCAACTCAACAAGATCTAGAGTCTTCAAAGAGGAGGAGCTTCAGTTGAGAAGATGCCTCCATAAGATCCAGCTGTTCAGAATTTTTTTAATTGGTGAGAGAGCACCAACTCCATTGTGGGTGTTGAAATTCTTGTGGTGGTACTCCTGGGTTTTTTTAGAATGCAAGCTAAGCAAGACTAGAGGAGCAAGACAATAAGCATCACTACAACATAGCCTATGAATGAGCCTCTAATTCCAAGATCCTGTGTTGTTTCAGTTTCTGTCCCAACTTTTTTGATGATTAACAACAATGTGGAAGTATAAGCTGAAAAAAACCTTTGCTATGGAATTTGCTCTTTGGACATGGTGGAACCTTTCAACAATAAAAATAGTAAGACATTCTTAAGGAAAAATGTCTAATAATGCCAATGTCACTTATCTTAAAACCACAAATAATAATGTGCAGACATTTTATTTTTATTTAAACATAAGATATACTCATGTACCTACCTGAGATGTAATTTTTCTAGTTTGCTTCTTTCTCACAATGTAGAATATTACAATCAAAAATAACTTGGAAATAGAAGGGTTACAGACTATCACCAAGGAAGACAAAACAGGAAGTTGAATCAGTAACAGCAAACACTGCTTATTGGCTTGCCACTGACTTAGTCACTGTTCTATTGCTGTGAAGAGACACCATGGTTAAGGCTACTATTAGAAAACAAAGCATTTAACTGGAGGCTTGCTTACATTTTTAGAAGTTTGGACAATCATCAAGTGAGGGACCCCATCATTGGAGCAATAGAGAACTAATGATCCTTAGGCAAAGAGAGAGATTCTGCCATTGCAATGCCTTCTTTAAAACTCAAACCCATCCTTTTTGACACACCCACTTCCTCCAATGAAGCCACACCTTATCTTATTCCATCTAATCTTTAAACTCACTGTCACTTCCCAGTGACTAAATATTCATATATATGAGTCAATAGAGAACGTTCTTATTCTACCACCAATTTTCTATGGCTTGATCAGCCATTTTTTTAAATACAATCTAGAATGCTCCCATCTATAAATGACTATTGATGAGCTTAGCCACAGGGATGGGACCTCCCACATCACTCATTAGCCAAGAAAATATACTATAGACTTACCAAATAACCAAGTGAATAGAGACAGATCTTCAATTGTTCTCTCTTCTTAGGTAACTGTAGATTGTCAAGATTGAGAAAAAATAAAGTCCCATCACAGGAATGTTTCACAGACTCAACAACCTACCCAAACATTACTCAACAGCATTTCCTCCCCTTTGCCCCTGCATAGACCCAATTCCATGCATTGCATAAGTGAAGGATAACTACGTTTATCAGCAATGATACTCAATAAGAGGTGACATGAACAAATATTTCCTATAGCCACACAACCCCCACATTCTAATATGTGTTACACTTACTGTCAGACTTGCCAATCTGTCCAATTTCCTGCCAACTCATTTAGACAAAAAAAAGAAAAAAAATTCCTCATAACGAAATCCAATGAATTTTACCTGATTTGTTTCTCCTGAGGCAACTCGGTGTTATCTCTTCATGCTCATATTCGTGTCTGATTCATCTGTAATAAACCCACTACTATTATCAGCTACATCACATGAGGTATGATGAATACCAACTCCCATGAACAGCATCACAGTAGGCTAAGCCTTTTCTGCAATTTTGAAGTTTCCTTTGTATACAAAAAATCAATTGATTTCATTAAGTGTGTAATTTAATGATTCTAACACATTTTCACCTCCCTTCCATTTTTCCCTCATTTTCTGATACTTCATATGATATTGCAATCTATTAAAATACAGTAGTGAATGCAGAGGAAGGACCAGTGTGGGAAGCAGCAAAGTTCTTTATTTCTAAGACAACAGATACACTGCCAGAATCTTCCAGGTACAACTGCTTGGTAACTTTGGGTTTAATGTTAGCATGAAATTTCTAGAAAAACGCTTAAAGAATTAAACCATGGTTAACCTGGACCAGACAAGTCAGTATCTCTAGTGAGAAACATTCATGTAAATCAATTTCATCACTGTTACAAGATGCCTAGCAACAAGGAAAACAGGTCCATGGTCACAAGAATATGAAAGGGGCATGAAGGAACACAGTTGTCCAACTTATTAGCAGCCAGTAAGCATCAACACAGGAAGCGACCAAAGATAATAAATAACTTCCAAGACATGTCCCAAATGACCAAGTTCCTTTACAAGTTTCTCACCCCTTCCATGCACACCCATCAATCAATTAACTCATAGATTAAAGCCCTCAGGGTCCAATCACATTTCAGATTGTGTATATTGTTCTACCTTTGAGCATTGTACTTCAGACCAAAACCTTCATCAAAGTCCCAGGACAGACATTTCAAACCCATTTCACCACAGCATTCTTTGTGTTACACAAAGTGATAGGAACTATCTGTCTCTTTAATGGTATCTCTGTCTAGCAGTTCCAAAAGGAAAATGTCCAGGTTAACAGCATCAGCACCTCCAGGAGCTTTTATAAATGTGAGTTCAAGAAGAAGGAAATTGCAATGCAAGTTAAGGGTCTTGATCCCCCTTCCCTGCATCTTAAAACCATAGGGTGGACCCAGAAATGTAGGTCAAAAGTGTAAATTTCACCTATACTACAACCAAATGTGATGATTTCTAGCTATCCCCAGTTTCTGTCTGTTACGTAGTCCCAACAAGTCTGCATCAAGGAATATTGCCTAGTGTGAAATAGTGCCAGCAGTTGATTGCAAACCCCACTATGTGTTGACTTGGATGTAAAATGAAACATCTATAATATAGACACACTTGTACATATACGCATACTAACAGAAAGAGGCAAGCAGTAGAGGTGCTTTGTCTTAGGAACCCTCAAGGAAGAGAAAGTGGAAATCTCATAAGGCAGAGAGGTCATTGAGACACTGTATGTCTCTACTGCATAAAATCAGACCAGTCTGCCTTCCATCCCTGAGTGGTACGGTATCACTATCCATCATCCCCATCTAAAAATGTATGGACTGTTGATGAAGGATGGAGAGACAGTATTCATCAAAGGTAAGGCCTTTGAAGGTGATATAGGTTTGCCATGCTCTACTGGTAGCCCCATGTCCAAGAGTTTATGGGCAAAACAATTGATTTGAATGGGTTGTATCAAAGGGGAGAAAAGGAGACTTGAACTTGGGAGGAGGATTAAGGTGGGAATTGGTCTGGTTTTGGTCTGGAGGTATCAAGAGAATTAGAAAGTGAATTCCATCAAAATATATTGCATGAAGTTCTCAAGGAATTAATTAATGCAGTTCTTAATACTGTACTGAACATATACAGACCACTTATATTTCAATTTCCTAAATAACATCTCCTTTTATAGCACTTACATTACATTAAGGGCAAAAGTAATCCAGAGATTATTTAAAATAAAGAAGGATCAGGGGATATGGCCCAGAGGCAATGCCATGTGTGTTTTCAAACATTCACCTACAACACCAGTGCTTAGGATTTTGGGAGGGGCAGAGACAGGAAGATATCTGTGGCTTCCTGAAAGCCAGCCTCACTACCAGCTCAGCAACAAACCCTGTCATAAGGGGATAAATTAGGGAGTAAAGTAGCAGAACACACTACACCCTTCCCTACCCTCTGAACTTACCTGTACAATTCTCTATGCAGACACACATAAATATGATTAGAATATACAAGAGGTTACTTTGCATAGCTTATATGCAAATGCAATGTTGTTTTAGGCTAGAGACCTGAGACTTTATATCATTAGGGTTCCAGAAGCAAACACCCCAAATATAGAGAATAGATAAATCTTCTTACTCTGCAAAGGAGACCTCAGTTAAGTGTGTGTGTCAGTGACACCAAAAGGTTTCCTCCTCTATGTTCATTTATATAGCATAGAATGATCTGTAAATAGTGAAAATATGAAAACAAAGCTTTTTCACAATTTTAGGCTTGTGTTAAAATCATATTTATAACATTTTATTAAATGGAAGTGAAATCTTCAGCTCTCAGGAACAATACAGTCAATCCTATAGGCTTCTGTTTTGTCCCATTATCAACAAAATTAATTGCACATCAACTGGTCCCAAACTTTTAACTAAGTCAGGGAGAAGGGCTATGTTTCCGTACAAATAAATAATGCCAATGTGATTATTCAAGCAGAAATCTGGCAGGGTTAGGATGCCTTTGGGTTATTTGATAGTGATGACTGATTAGTCTCTTTTTGTGCAAATAACCCTAACCTCTGAGAAAAGAAAAGTAATGATATAAAATATACTACGAAGTGACATGGACACTTATTACTAGATTTCATTTTCTTTTACATGCTTTCGTTCTTTGAAAAATTGTGGCCCACTGAAGCTCAAACATTCAAAGGTATTAGTTTTCCAGGTGGTGAGATGTTAAGAAAGATTTAGGATTTGTATTTTTATTAAAGGATATTTGTCACTATTTTTTGAACTATCAAAAAAAAAACAAAAAAAAAAACAAAAAACAAACAAACAAACAAAACAACAGGCTCTCTCTCTCTCAATCTTTCTCTCTCCTCATTCTCTCTCTCTCTCTGTCTCTGCCTCTGTCTGTCTCTGTCACTCTGTCTCTGTCTCTGTCTCTGTCTCTGTCTCTGTCTCTGTCTCTGTCTCTCTCTCTCTCTCTCTCATTCTCTGTCTCTCTCTATTTGTGTTTGTTGTCTGGAGTATTGTTTGTGAGCTCTCAGCTACTGCTCTATACATGTGTGCATGCCTGTCTCCATGGTGTTTACCATGATGTCCTGGAGTCGCCCTCTGAAACTGTAAGACCACAATTAAATATTTCATCTTATAATTTGGTGTGGTCATGATGTCTCACATCAATAGAACAGTAATCAAGACATCCATATTCCAGTTTATTTTTTCAATCGTTCTGTACTTATTTCATTAAAGTTACCTTTTGTCCATTGAACAGTTTTAAGAATACTTTTAAAGGTCCTGAACAAATAGTGCCAGTAGGAGTGGCACTGTTAGGAGGTGTGGCCTTGTTGAAGTATGTGTGACCCTGTTGGAGTAGATGTGGCCTTGTTGGAGGAAATGTAATACTGTGCTTGTGGACTTTGAGATTGGCTATGCTTAAGCTGTCCCCAGTGTGACACACAGTCTCCATCATCTACCTGTGTATCAAGATGTAAAACTCTCAGCTCCTTCTCTAGCATTGTGTCTGTCTGAATGCTTCCATATTTCCAGTCATGATAATAATGGATTAAACCTCTGAAAATAAGTTACAAAGTGTTCAAGAGTTACTGTGATCCTGGAGACTCTTCACTCTGTCTCTGTCTCTGTCTCTGTCTCTGTCTCTGTCTCTGTCTCAGTCTCTGTTTCTGTCTCTGTCACTGTCTCTGTCTCTGTCTCTGTTTATGTCTCTGTCTCTGTATCTCTCTCTCTCTCTCACTTATTCTCTGTCTCTCTTTGTTTGTGTTTGTTGTCTGGTGTGGTCATGATGGCAATAAAACCCAAAGTAACACAAACACAAACATTCAAAAACACATTTGATATTTTGACTATTCTTGGCCCAGGGAGTGGCACTACTTGGAGCTAATAACCTTGTTGCAGTAAGTTTGGCCTTGTTGAAAGAAATTTATCATGTGAACATGGACTTTAATGCCCTCTGCCCAGCTGCCTGAAAGCTACACATTTCCTAGCACCCTTCAGATGAAGATGTAGAACTCTCAGCTGCAAATGAACATGCCTACCAGGATCCTGCCATATTCCCACCTTGATGAAAATGGACTGAATTTCTGAACCTGTACGCCAGGGTAAATTGAAAAGTGTCTCTGCTGATAGTTGGTTGCTATTCCAGAAAGTCCAAAAGTTATGACGTATCATCCTGAGTCTGAGAATACACTGGTTTAGCTTCTAGCATTTGACAGAAAACAGGATTATCAAGACAATGAGAGTATAAATCTTCCTATTTCATAGAGACACATAGGTTATAGATCTGTGGAACTCAAGGTTTCATGGGTGGTATGGTAGGGTGATTAGTGTCTGTATATGAGTGCAGTTTCTGTTCCCAAGTCTGATGTCACACATACACATATGTTAAGTAATGTGTAGAATGTCTTCAACACTTGCTCTCTTAGAGTGAAACCCTCTCACCATTTTGACTAGTTTGACTGGCCAATACACTATTGGGATATCTACCTGTCTCCACCCCACAATGTTGCAGATATGAATAGACAAGCCTGGAATTTTACGGAGTTGCCGAGAATACATGAACTCCACTGAGCCATCTTTCTAGCCCCCAGCAGGGTATTGTTTATTGAAATCAATGATCATATCAGTAGAGAAATGAAAACCAACATGACCCTGATATTCTACCTTACCTCCACCTAACACCAATAAGTGAATGTTAAATATAAATTTAATTCGTGTCCAAATAAATCCAGATTACAATCTAATGAATGATAAAATTGGAGTGGATCCAGATGAAAGCTACGTTAGTAGATTTTTGGCCTTTTATATGAAGAATAACCAATATTTTGGGTACACTAGGAGAGCAAATGTGTGTAAATGATTCGAATGAAAGAAAATCTGTGTTCCAGTGAATTTTATTTTAAAATAAATTTCAAAATCATGAAATTTCAAATATATATACATATATATATATATACATATATATATATATGTACATATATATATATATATATTTGTGTATGTTATTATGGGTTCATGTGAGTTTTCTTGGATTCCGATTGCAGAATTAGAGTATAGGGGACCTGGTTACGTGGCACTATTATTTTTTATTAATTAATTCATTCATTGTCCACCTTCCTACTGTTCCACATCCCATATCTACTGCCCATTCCCTGTCTCCAAGGGCAAGTCTCCACCCTACCGGATCTCTAAACACCTTGGTGTCTCTAGTTTGTTGAGAATTTGGTGCATCATTTCTGATTGAATAGAGATCAAGCAGATTTTTTTCTGTGTATGTTTTAGAGACCTTCTGATAGTTCGCATATGCTGCCTGTTTGGTTGTCTAGCATTTGGGAGAACTCTGGGTCCATAGTAGTTGAGACAGCTGGTCCTCCTCAGCCTCCTTCAGTCTTTCTCAAATTAAACCAATGGTTCAGCAGATTCTGTCCATTTTTTGTTTCCATACATTTGCATCTGATTGTTTCACCTGCTCATTATTTCTTCATAAGTACAGTCATCCTAGCATTCATACTACAAGTATCTGAATTCAGAAACCTACAGAGGCTATTTATTGCAAGCAGGTCTTCTGCAAAAGCAATATACAATATAAGTACTAAAATTTCTATCAGTGCTCAACAATATTCTATTCTTTGTGATGAAATCCCTCTCTCTCTCTCTCTCAATATATATATACTTCTCTAACACTTAGTATGAATAAAGATTCTCTTAAATTCTCTCCTACAAAGGGGATGATATTGGAATGTCATCTGCAACATTCATTCACTTTCCTACACAGTTTGTGCTTTTTCTTAGCAATCAACTAATATCTAAATCACACATGCACTCAGATTACAAAATAAGGTATCTGAGCTAATGCAATCTGTTATTCTGAGTCAGAGTAGGGGCAGGACAATTCCAAACTGTAGTTACATCCAAGAGCATGGACTTTAACAAATTGTGAATCAGTAGAAGACAAGACAATGTATAGATGCGGTTGTTTCTTTTGGTTTGGTTTGGTTTAGCTTTGCTTATTTCAGTTACCCACAATCATTATAAGAAACACAGAGAAACACTGATTAATGCCTGTATCTTGAACTGAATGCAAATCGGGGCCCTAGAACCAACATTATATTTCTGTTACAATATACAGTATATATTTTTAGAGATTTTCTTTTCATTAGCTATCATACACACACACATACAACAAGTTTAAGAAATGTTCCTAAATAAATGACCCAAATAGCAGCTTAATGATTCAGATGCAGATATTTTCACCCAATCAATAGACTGAAGCATCTGACCCCTGTTGTTGAATTAATGAGGTTGAAAGATATTAAAGAAAAGGCATTCCTGTAGTAGAATCCCTGTCTCAATTAAACTGTTCCCCCAAGATGTCTGAAACTCTGGCCCAACAAAGAGACAGAATGCGCCTGCTGATATGAGGCCTCCAACACACATACCCATCCTTATAAATGGTGAAAAGCTTGAATCTTTCTTATTTAGAGATTATACATTTGATATACTTCAAAGTCATAAGAGAATGCTTGAGGATTCAACAGAGCATATCTAATTTTACTTTTAGTATAAAGAAAATTGTCACCTTCCTTTGGTCAAATACAGTAGTTAATGTTCTCCCTTGTAGATATCACCAAGATCTAAGGCCATATTTGGGGAAAGGAAAAGACTGAAGCTCACTGAGCCTCACACAGGATAATTTTCTTGGCCACTTCAAAAAGCAAGGAGTGCGAGAGGCATCTTGGGAATAGAAGACTTCTGAGAACCTCTTCTCAGAATGAGACATTCTAAGACCACAGTCAACAGAGGGGAAATCGTGAAAATCTTGGATCCTAAAGTAGAGGTCCCAAGTCTTATTTTCCAGGTTAGAAATGTCCAGTTCAGCTATGGTCATCATGGGAATTTCCTAGGCTCCACTGAGAACTGTAAGACGATTCAGACTCTTCCTCACTAGCTTCCAAGAATTTTCCCCATATACATACCCTGTGTAACAACTTTGAGTGTCCAGGCAATGGTCACAACAATCTCCCAACATGATAAATAGTTATGCATGAATTGATGTTTCCGCAAGGCTGTTTTCAGCTGCACACATCTGTGAATAAAAGATACGAATGGGGCATTGTGATGACCAATTTTGAGGCACAGGATATGGGAGACAATTTCAGTTTTCTATTTTCTGCCCTATCATCTAAAAGGGGAGAAATGTGAGGTGACATTGTTCACATATGTGTTGTTTGGATATCTTGGACAAATGGGATATGTTTAAAGAAAACTTAGTTGATCGGGGTATTTGTGAGGCAAATCCAGTAGAGAATCTATGCTGGTTCTTTAATTGCAGAGGTGGATCTGAAGTGTCCTAGTACAGAGGGTGGAGGTCTGAAACTCCCCTTCTACACAGAAGCTACTTCTGAGAGTCCTTTCAATAGATTTTGATTTCCAAAGGCCCCTTTTGCTGAAACTGAATGTTTAAAATCCACTTGGTAAATGGAAGTAGACAATAGACCCATACTCCTACTGGGAAGACAGGGATTGTTAGATGCCCTTTTATGTAGAATAAGTGGTATAAGTCTCCCATGGTCTAAAAGCCTTTTAAGGAAATAAAGGCTCAAAACTACATGGTTGGAATAGGAATATTCAATGTAAGGTATAATAATACATGTTTTGGGCCACACTTTGCTAATAGGTTCTAGGGCCTTGTTAGTCCTAGGAGAGTTGTGACATTATATTAAGTTTAGTGAGAAAAAGTAAGTTAACATTGGAAAATATGAGCCCCAAGTAGGAAAGGAAATCTCTGAATCCCTACTGCAAGAGGAGGACAGAAACTTCTTGAGGCAGACTGTGACGTTGCCATATAAACTTCTGTCCAAGGTAAAGGTCTCTGGTACCTTATACAGTGGAGTATGTTTCCAGCAATGATTATCAATTTTCAATTCTTATTCAGAGTTTTTTTATTTTTTTTTTATTTTCATAGTTTGTGTTCATTGAGGAGATACACGGAAGCAACATATTCCTTCTTCCAAAGGCTTTTGAGGACTGTTGCTGGCTAGGATACTTCTTTGACTTTATTCATTATCCAGGTCTAAGCAGAATTAATGAAGTTATTTCATTTCTATTGACTTGTGTGGAAACAGATGGCACAGGTACTTTGATCCAGTTTGAAATATCACTATGGGACTTCACACCAGAGTGAACTAGGGTACCTGTTTACAGAAGGAGTCACTTTTGGAAATTTTCCTGATAAGTTAGGGATAAAACTACTTTGACCATATATAGGAATATCATTTTTGAGAAAGAGAATATGTTGGGAGGATAAATAAGATAAGAAAGATCACAGAATCCCTCAGGCAAATGTTTATCTTTGGAATTTGAAGAAGATGTCAAAAACAGCTTATCAAGTGCAAATGAACTCACAATTCAGAATACACATGTGTTCTGAGAAATTAAGGTGTGTTTGCCAACAATCAGAGCATTTTTCTTACGAATTGTTTGGTAACCTCTTGCTCTATGTTCTCTGTAAAGCAGCATGCCAGGCATAGCCAACAAAGAGGGCACTGCTCTATTTCAAGTGACAGGCTTAAAAATAGAAGTTAGGATAGGGCTTATATATTTACTGTCATGTCTCAGGACATCATTTCAGAGTTGCTTGACATCCCTTCTTTATTTGAGCATGCCTGGCCACCCAGGAAACATTGGAAATTTTAGGAACTCCTAGACTAATAGTCCTGAGGATTCTATTAAGACAAGTAAATTTTCTGAGATATGCATGGTCAAGAGATGTTGATTTAAATTTTCCACAAGCGAAAATAAACATCAACTTTAGTTTTCATGTTAGTGGCTTTTCAGTAGGCTCCCTAAGCAACAAAATTTGTATTAAGACCTTTCAAACTGAAGGGTGTGTCTATATTTCCCCAATTCAAAGATAAAATGTAAATTTGTTCCTTGTCAGAGTATTTACGTCAAAGATTCTTTATTGAAAAGTTTTTGAACCTAGAGTTTACCTTGAACTGAAGGGAAAATCTGGGAAACATTAGTATATATATTTAAGGTTCAGTTCATAATATCAGTAAGTTGTGTGGGATTCCTCGACCTAAAAGTATGTCCAAAACTCCTTTGGACAAACTGGTATAATCAGAGACTCGCTTTGCTTCAGGGTAAGATCTGATGACTCCTTAATCTAAGACAGATGGAGTAAGTATTACTTGGGGAGAAAGGAGGTGGTGTTGTCCTTGTAACAAGAGAGATGATCAGAGTATGAAAATCTCCATAATAGTTTGTACAAAAAATTGCTTACCTTAACTCATAAGGTCCTCCTTTGCCACACCTAATGGTTCTTCACATTCTGGAGTATCCATATCTTTAGCAGAATTAGCAAGACACCAAATATTGATACCATGATTCATGAAAAGCTTGAGCTACTGTCTTCAGCATGATTGCCTCCTAAGAATTATGTTCAACCACCAGAACTGTGTTAGAATGATGATTTCACACCATGTCATGTGACTGAAGTCAAGGAAGTGGCATAAGGTCCCAGGATTGGCCTCCTCGACTTGATTTATCTGAAATGTGACCAGAGGGAGAAAAATGCTCCTTGTCAGAGGTAAAATATCCCATAGGTTCCCGAACAGAAATTATTTTTTATGAGAGCCCATTGACTCAAAGGGGTGATTTTTAAGACCTCAATCATCACAGGAAGGGAAACACCATAACTGTGGAATCAAGTAAGTCCCTTGATCCTGTTGGACAGTAGGGGAGTATAACTGTTTACCTTCTGTAGAGGAGGTTGGACCAGGCACTCCTTAAATCCACATTTTCAGAGAACTCTAGAAAATTCTTATCCCTGAGGACTCTACTGCACAGTTGACAGCACTCTGAGGTTTGTTCTGACAAGACTGCTCAAAGTTCCTGGATCTGTTCCCTATTTATACTTACAATAGGCCACAGAAGTATGGGTGTTGATGACAATTACCTTTATGATGAGCAACTTAAAGAGAGATGACCTTGGATCTAGGCTGAAGTTTTTATTCATTGGCCATGGGACTTGAAACCAGACTTCTCTGAGTTTATTGGTATTGAAAGGTGTATCCCCTAAACAATAATTTCTGAGAGAGAATCTCTGGTCTATATTAGTTGAATGGTAGACCTGAGTAAGCCATGAACAAAGAGTGAAACTCCTGTGAATTCTTGGTACCAACGGTTTAGTTTTAAGCACACCAGATCTGTACTTGAATGTATGAGACACACTCCTTACTCTCAAATGTCAGTTCTATACTTTCTTCATCAGAGGGACATGCCTCAGACCCCTCCAGTGCAGACAGAGAAAGAACAAAGTGTTTTTATTCAAGGTCAGCAGACCCCTTTGTCATATCCTTAATGTCAGGGACTACTATGTTTAGAGGAAGTAAGGCTAAGGCCTTCTTCAAAAGATAATCCAACTGGGGGTCAGCCCCCTTAAAATCATGGGATACTTTACTTCTAAGGTTGTGTGACTTGACGGAGTTGCTATTTATGCTTGAAATATAAATTATCACGGTTCTGGTGGGGTACATCTGAAGCCCCATTGTGAATTCATCAATGCTAATGCATGGTGATATTAAAGAGCCATATTTGTGGCCAAATTAAGATGTTGTTGAAGTCTGAAGTCTTGCTTCTCATGTCATATGTCTCCGGATATCTTCATTCATTGAGGACCTATATGACACCTTTGTTCTGAAGTGATAATTCTGAGGGCAATTAAAGAATGTCTGAAAATTTTGGTTCTCATGAGTCAATGCAGCCTTCAACACTGGTGAGTTTCTAACATATTTGATGTAGAATGGGTATGTCTGAACCACTGTTAGGTTATTGAAGGAAGTTGTGAGGCACATATATTCAATTTCATGTATATGTTTGTACTGTCACTGCCTTCAAACACACCATAAGGTGGCATCAGGTCCCATTTTAGATTGTTGTGAGCCACCATGTGTTTTCTTGGTTTTCAACTCAGGACCTATGGAAAAGCATTCTGTGCTCTTAACTGCTGAGCCATTTTTGCAGCTCCAGCACATTGGTTCTAGACAGCTTAGTTTAAGGTCACTTAGGGAATTGGGTAAAATCTGAGAATACCTATTTCAGCATGGGCAGATCAGAAGACCCTTTGGTATACAGTATTTTGGATGATCTGTGGTTCTTAAGCTGTAAGTCTAAAAATTAATAGAGAAAAATATCTGTATTTGGATTACTGGTTTAGAGCAATTGCACCTCACATATCCTTGAGTCATGGAGAGTGCATTACACCCCACTTCAAGCATAGGGGAATACATCTTAGGGTTCTCTCAAAGAAACACAATTTGGAGGACCCTTTGAAAGGAGGAAAATGTTGATTTATCCACAAATAACCTATTAAAAATAGCATCCATTAGAGGTAGAAAGTCTCATACCACATTTGGGAAAGCAGAAATATCAAACACTCTTGTATCTTTTCAAGATAAAAGGTCAATTTTGGGAGGAATATTTGGAATATTTCATTATCGAGGCTTCCTGGGAACCCAGAATATGAATATCATGCAGGCCATGCAACAGCATAATCAATCGTCAGTATGCTAGGAGGAACTTCCCAGCTATTTCTCCTGGTAAATCAGCTGCCTACTTCTGAACATGGCAAGGCTTACTTGTTTCTACTGGACAACATATAAGTATATGTCCTGGGTTTATGAAATTGCTGGCTACTCTTAGACTCCAGCCATTGAAGCAAATGGGTCCAGATCCTTGGACTGAGGTAATGAGGTCAGAGGATCAGAAAAAGGAGCACTCAATGCACCGTATATCAAGGAAATCGATTTGTCATGGATTACATCAGATCTAGTTAGTCTAGGTCCTCAATGATCAGAAGAAGCACATACTATTCTACATACTATTCTACATGAGCTGGAAATTATATAGCTTATGGCTACAAATTGTTAGATACTCTTAATCAGAAGGGAGGTTTGTTTGTACTTTTAGTCCAAGGGACATATGTGATGTTTCAATGTGCATCTGAAGCAGCTAGGAGTAGAAATTGTAAGATGTAGAGATGGTTGATGAGAAGTTAAAGTTCTAAACTCATGTTGCTCATAAGGGGCAAAGAAAGGGAAAAACAGAGCACCCTGTGGGTCAAAAAAAGAACTGAAAATGCCAGGGTAAAAGAGAGAAGGGCACTGGCCACCCTCTTGAGAAGGACTGCCTTACAGGATCCATTTGGCAAGCTGTAAAGTTCTGGTGTGTCCTTGGGTCAAAGGAGTAATTCGGGAGTGAGGATTAAGTCATAAGCTTCCTAGAGCATTTATGATATCTCTTTTTTCATAGAAAGCATCTGTGAAGCACATTTTTTTTAGATTGGGCATTTGAGATCCTGCCTCTTTCAGGCTAAAGCATTCTGAGCCTTACTGAAAGAGGACACATAGCCAATGTCCCTTTGGTGAGAACTGAAAAGTCTGAGTTCACAATGCTCAGACTGATATGGTCTGACTTTCCCTTTTAGGGGAGAAGAAAGAACTACAGCTCCCCTTTTGCTCCGTGATCCTTTTGAAATTGATTTTGATATGATGTATATATTTGTGGCCTCCTAGGACAGAAGGGTCACAAAGGGACACCCAAATTCACATTGTAATGATTGTTTTCTCCCTGGGCAAGAGAGAGCAAGTATCATGTCCTGTGTTTGAGATGTTACGTGTAATTACTTTGCATAACAGGGAATGAAGTGGCACCTCCATTTGGAATTCATGGATGTATGAATCCCACTAGGAAAATAGCCAATGCTGTGGGCTCCCATTTTTGTATTAATGGAAGTTATGTGTTTCTCTCTCTTTGGCAGTAGATACATGTTTTGAGCACTACTTAGTAAAAACAGGGTGGTTGATATCCTCTTGGGGTGATGACAAGAATTTGACACCTCTATGGGGACTTTCTCCATCTGGAGATAACTCAATGCCTTCTTGTTCTGCAGGAGAAGTTTACAGGGCTATTTGGGTATTAGAGGCACTACTCTCTCTCCTCCTATTAAAAGTAGCATTTCAGAGAATCTCATGAGGAGACATGAAATGTCTGAGGCTCTCTTCATGAGGAATAGGGTGGTTTATGTGCACTTTTCTCTAGGCATGGATCATGGTTTGCCACTCTCATGTTCTGAATGGGAAGCTTGACTGTCCCATTGTTCAGAACGGTCCGTTTCTGATAAGATAAAATAGATTTGGATGGTCTGTATTCACCTTGGTATGGTGGAGGACTTCTGAGGCCCTCCTCATGAGATGGTGAGCATCCAAAGGCTCCTTTAGCAGTATCAGAAGTAGTGAGGGTTATGGTAGTCACAGTTTTAAGATTTGCAACTTTTTTTCTTAGAAGTGCAAGATCTTACCAGCATTTTGGAATAGTGGCAGTGTTTCCACCTAGCATCTTTTTAGAGGACAGGTTTCAGGCCTGCTTGATCTACAGAGGAAAACATTAGTCTTATTTTTTGCAGTATAGAATTTTTGGGACAACCCCTTGAATGAGGAGAATAACTGAGATCTTTCTTATAAGGAATGCTAGATGTGAAACTCAATTGTGAAGATTAAAAGGGGGAGATGCTTCTTGGAGGAGTAGAGGTAGGACTGGATTCCTTTCAGCATACTTGGAAGATGTGAGGCTACCATTGGCAGAAGAGATGCATTTTAAAACATCAAGTTCTGAGAGGCAGTATCTGATATCTCCTTCTGAAAATGAGACATGTTTCAATGTCCTTTGGTTAGAATTGGAAGTACTCGGGCTCTTCCTCTGATAAGAGTAACTATCTGGCCATCTTCATGAGAAGGGGTTGGAATTAAGTCCCTGTCTGTACAAAGTGACAGTCTGGGAAATTCTGTTGAAAAGGAAGTACCCACAGTGTCTTTTCTAGATGGCATAGGTTCTAGAATCCCCTTAGCTAGTTGAGAAAGTTCTAGATATTCCTGGGCTAATGTTGGTGTTCCAAGGATCCCTTGATCAGATACTAAAGGGCTCAGCCCATCTACATTGTGTTTCATAAGACACAGAGACCCTGGAACAGATAGCAAAGATTCTAGAGACCCTGCCCCCGATTCTGAACTCTTAGAAACAGATTGGTTACATGGCAGAGATTCTTCCAACTCTGGACTAAGTGTTGAAGAAACTGGTAATCTGGGAGAATTTTATGTGGCTGACAAATATTCTATGATCTCTTCGGTGACAGATGGTATTTCCTCACAGTTTTGCATACTTGGCATTGTTTCTAGTTTTTCCTTCGCAGAATTAGAAAGTCCAAGATCTTAGGATCAGATGGTGAATATCCTAAAGCCGCATTTTTCTAACAAGGTCCTGGAGACTCTTGGGATAACAAGGAAGTTTCTGAAGGCCGTTGGGCAGATGTTGATGTTCCTACTACACCATGACAAGACAGGGAAGGTCTCTGACTCAATACGAAAGGTTGTGACACTCTCAAATATAATTGGACAGATAAAGGTGATCCTAGATGCACTATGGTAGATGCTGAAAATTCCAAAGCTCCTGGTGTAATATTTGCTATTCCTGGCTTGTGTTTTGTACAGGTGCAACCTTTCATATTCTCCTCTAAAGGACAGGCAAGGGCCTCCAGCTTTTTGAACAGATAACAAAGGTCCTGGATTCACGTTAACAGATAGGGACATTGTCAAAAGCTCTAGGGTAGATCATAGAGATCCTAGGGTTCCCTGTCCAGATAAAGAAATTGCCATGGATCCTTTGGAAGAACCTGACATATCTGAAGCAGTTGGATCTGTTTTTTGTACCCTTTGTGGAGTATTCAAATACTCATTTGGTCCCTGATATGAAGTCAAAGGCCCCTCTGTAGGTTTAGAGAGATCTAAAGGTTCTTCTGTGTAAGGAAAGGAATCAAAAGGATTAGGGAAGAAAGTAATGAAATAAGTTGGGGAAAAATTGCAAGTGCCAGAAGTGAGTCATTGTATATCACATATCCTGAGATAGCTGTTGAATTTTTTTTGTGCACCTGATGCAAATGAGGAATATTCTAGAGTCCCCTAGGAAGATGGCAAAGGATCTACAGAGCCTTGTGCAGTTGCCAAAATACTCAGAGATTCTTGGTCAGATCTCAAAATCCTTGCAATATTTTGAGTAGGGTGGGTATATCACTGACACACTGAGGAATATGGTGAGTCTGCTACTGTGTAGTGTGTAGATGTGGACTGAGTTCCTATACATTGTTTATGTAAAGAAGGATTTGAGAGCTTTTGGGAAGTTGTAGATTGTTGTATATACCTTTGTGGACATGTGGACAGATATAAGGTCCTCTTTGCAGAGAGAAAGGGACTCAAACTTTCATGAGAATAATCAGAAGATGCTGGAGTCACTTGTTAAGTGGAAAAAAGACCCAGAGGATTATGAGAACATTCAGAACATTGTGATGTATTCATCATTGCCTATGCTGAGATAGAAAGTTTCAGAGGTCCCTGGGCAGATTACAAAGGTACTGGATTCCCTTGGCCAAATGGGAAGGTCTCTGCATCTCCTTGGTACAATGTTATTGTCTACCAATTTTTGGAGGTCATGGTGGCAAAGTTCCTAGAGCTGATGAAGTAGTCTGAGAAGATGTTACATCTTCTCTCACTCTTTGAAAATGTCCTAAAATACTCTGTGATTCTTTATATTGTGACAATATCCCTGTGAAACCTGTTGAATTTTCTAGATTTCTTTGGTTGAAGAAAAAATAACTTTATATGCATAAAGTTCCCTCTTTTGCCCTGGAAATTTTTGGGGGCTTTTGAAAAGATGGAAAAGCTTCTAGAACCACTGTAGGAGGTACAAGATGCTCCTGAGAACCCAGTAGAGGTGGGCAATGTCCTACATCTGATGGTTAAGGACAAAAGTATTCTTGAGATTTCTGGAAAGGTAGGAAATGTCCAGTTTCCCTTGGGAAAGCTGGGGATTTTTGTGCAAAATTTTGGACAGTTGGCGAAAATTCATAACTGTCTGCAAAGAAGTTGGAGCATTCAAACTATCTTGAGCTTATGAAACATTTTGTGCAGTCCACTGTTTAGATGTGGGCAGTTTAGGAGACCCTTAGGCAGAACAGAAATGTCCAAAAACCTCTTGGGAAGATGAAGAACCTACAGTTCCTTGTGAAGATGAAGAAATTTCCAGAGGCCTTTGATCAATTGACATAGATTCTGGTAGCACTTGAGTATTTTGCATAGACCCCAATCGTCTTGGGGTGGGAGGCAAAGTTCCCACAGTCTGCTTTACAGATATGTACTTTCCTACTGTGGCTTGTGCAGATAAACAATGCCCCCTCAGTGCCCTGAGAATACAAGGAAGACCCTAGAATCATGTCTTTAGTTTTAGTCACTTTCAGACTTCTTTCTTGCGATAGACAAGAATCCCACAGTTCCTTGCTCAGATCTCAAAGATGATGGTGGCACATGTAGTGATATAGTAAGATTCAGATGCAGTCCAGCACATCTGGAGCTGTCTGAAGTCCCTCAGAAAGATGGAGAATATTCATTTGCTTCTGATTCTGCTGGAGAAAAAGCTGAATGCAGTAGAGCCCCTTCAGCAGGTCCTGAGTGATGTGTCATTGCCTGGGTTAAGATGGAATGTGTCAGGCCCCCTGGATTGATTGCGAATATACTTGATTCCCTGGAACAGATGGGAATATTTCTACACCTCCTTGAGTAAAAAAATGAATTTCTGCCAGGTTCTTGAGGTGATGATGGAAAACTTCCTAGAGTAAGCAAAACAGATTTAGAAGATCTGACATCCTCTTTCACTCTAGGCAAAGGGCCCATGGTAGTCTCTTTGTGTTTACATTGTCCCAATCCCAATATACCTGTTGAATCAGTCGAAGGTTCTGGATACCTTTGGATGGATGACACAGAACTTTGCACATGCAAATTTCCAATTGCAACTGTGCAATTTTTCTTTTACCCTTAAGAAGTTAGCAAATGTTCTACATTTACAGTGATAGATAGTGGATATCCCTGACCACCTGGTGCAGATAGGTAGTGTTCTGGATAACTTGGGAAATACAAAAACTTCTCCTGATTTTCCTGGCTAGAGAGAACATATTCATTAGTCTGTGGCTAACATGATGAGCATTGTAAGTTGAGCAGATGGAGAAAATGTGAGAGCCCTCTAGTAATTAGATGGATGTTTGAACGAATTTGGTAGAGAAGACAGAGTACCTAAAGGTTCTTGTTTGGGTGTGTACAGAGACCCTTAGGCAGATAGAGAAGTTCCCAGAACCCTTTGTGCAGATGAAAAAGATCCTAACCTTCCTTCTGCAGGTCAAAAATTCCCAGAAGTACTTGAACAGACTGGAAATGTCCTTGTTCCTGCTTATCACTTTCTTTGTAACCTAGAGTCTCCGGGCTACATGGGAAAATTTCTTCAACTCCCTGGGCAGCTATGGGATGTCCCTACATGGATTCTGAATTCAGGTAAGATTGTCCAGACACCTGAGTAGATGATGAGTGTAATGAAGAAATTTGTGCAGATACATTCAGCTCAAGAGTTGCTTATGGATATAGGGAAGTTGTGACAAGTGTCCGCAAAGATATGGAGGGGCTCGACTAGCTTGTGTTGGTGAGAAATGGCCATGGGGCTTTGGGACATGTTGCAATGTTTCTGTTGCCCTTAGCATACATGAAGACATTCCCCAAGAACCTGAGAATGAAGACAAATGTTTATGAGTACACTGGGCAGAATCTGATATTCCCAGAATCTCTTGGGACGATGATGACTGATCAAAAGACTGTTGAGTATATGCTGAAAGGCCTATAGAAGCCTCAACATATATGCTAAGTTTGGTAGATAGCAAATGTGCTAGATCCTTGGGACTACAAAATAAGACTCCTGAGATCATTGGTCATATTGTGAATGTCCTGTATGACTTGAAGGATGTGGCAAAAGGCCTGTAGTCCCTTGAACAGATGGTGAGTTTTCCTGAGATTCTACCATGTGTGTTGAGTTCCCTAGCTTCTTTTGGAAAGATGCCGAATGTTCTAAAAAACCCTGGGAAAGATGGCAAAGCACCCATAGTTTCTTGGACAGGTATCAAGTGTTCTAGAGTTGTTTTCTTACATCTCACAGTTATTGAATTGCCTGATATAGTTTGCTAGTTTGTGGAAGTTTCTGAGAACATCATAGAGAAGTTGAGGATTTCACTTTCACTTGGGAATATGACAATGTTGTTGAGATTTTTTGGTTTTTGGGGTTTGTGTGTGTGTGTGTGTGTGTGTGTGTGTGTGTGTGTGTGTGTGTGTGTGTGTGTGTGTGTGTGTGTGTGTTTGTTTGTTTGTTTGTTTTTATGTCCTGGTGGATGAAGAAGATCTTTTTTCAGATGGAAATTTTTCTGACTTCCTATTTTCAAATTTGGGAGTTAGCATAACCCCTGTAGGAGGCAAAGGATCTGTAGTTCCTTGGAAACATGGCAAGGTATACAGATATTCTACTATGTATGATGAGTGCCCTAGCTTCTTCTGGAAAGATGCTGAACGCTCTAATTTCCCTGTGGTATAACTAAAAAACCTTAAGTCCCCTGGACAGTACAGATTGTTCTAGAGGTCTTTGTTTACAACTGACAATTGTTAGATTTCCTGTTGTAGTGTGAGGAGATGATGGTGGTGCAGATGATGAAGGTTTCACATTCCCTTTGGAAGATAACAATGTTTCCTTAGTTCCCTGGGTAGAGGGAGAAGATATCATAGCCTCTGTTTCAGATGGTGGATGTCATCGGGTATCTTGCATAGATAGAGAAAATGTATAAGCCTTCTGAAAAGAACTGAAATTTTTCACAGGTCCTGGTTCAGATGGTGAAATTTTAGAGTCCTAGTTTCAGATTTGGGTAGTCCCATAGTCCTTCTAAGAGATAAAGAATATTTTTCAGCCCCTTTATTAGATGGAAATATTTGAGCCATCCTATGAGCACCTTGAGTAGATCCTAAAGGCCCAGTTTTACGTCTTGATGGTTCTACAGTCCCCTGTGGTATATAGACTGTCTCAGAATGTCTTTTTCTTATTTGTATTTTGTCCCTTCCTTTTGGGATGATATAAAAGACTCTAGGGTCCCTTGTGCCAGTGATGACATTTGAAGAGTTCTTTGCAAATGGAAATACCTAGTGTAGATGGTGAAGAATGCAGAGTCTGTTTAGAAGGTGTGTAAGTGGGCAGTGGTCCTTGGATATTTACCAAAGTTTCTAAGGCCTGGGAAGAAAATGAGTAAATTTTCTGAGCATTTGGTGCAGTAAGTGAGTCTTTTCCACCATCCTAGGTAGATAGCAAAGAACCTTGATGCCCTTGGCATGATGATGATGATGATGATGATACCAAAGCCTCAGTAGAAATAGCAGGTAAGGAAATTGCTACAGGATCCTAGCCAGAGAGCATGTTTTTTGGAAAAACAGAGACATTTTTCAAATGTCCTGGAGATTTCTGAGGATATAAATATGTCCACATATCCACATCCACAGATGGCAAATGTCCTTTATAAACCTTAGAAAATGAGGAAGTTGCCATATCACCTGGTCAAGAAAGAGAATGAGAGTTCCCTGTTTAGATGTGGTGAGTTCTGGAGTCTGTTGTGCAGTTAAGGATATTCCCACACTCCCTTGAACAGAAGACAAAAGTGCTACACTTCATTCTGAGGATGAGGGTGTTCCCTGTTGCCATTGGGTGAGTGACATTACATTTAGGGGAGAATCTGAGTCATACTGAGATAAATCTAGAACTCCATGAATGTGCATGGAATTTAATGGCATATCATGATATAATGGTGAAAGGCACACAGGCTCTGAAGCCACCTGTTTGGGTCCAGGAGCTACAATGGCTGAAGGGGAAATTGGCAGGGATCCTGGTCTAAGTAGCAAAGTTCCTACCATCTCTTGGGCAGGTTGGCAGGTTCTGAGTTTACTTTGGAGAGATAACAATGGTAATAAATTCTCTTGAGTACTTGGTGAAGTAGCAGCTGTACTCTGGGTAGTTGTGGAACAATCCACAGGCCTTTGCAAGGACATCAAAATTCCTGAAAACTCATGAGTTGAGATTCCATGTCCTGAAACTCATTGTGCTGATGAGGAAAGATCCAGATCTCCTGGAAGGTGGAGTGAATGTCCTGAATAACTTTTTGAAGATGGAATATTTTTCTAAACACCTTGGCCAGATGACAAAGTTCTGTAGTTCCATGGGCACCCAGATATACTGGGAAAAATCCTGAAAAACCAAAACACCTTTGCATAGGTGACAAAGTTTCTAGATGCCCATGGTTAAATAATGATGGTCTCACATATCCTAGAGCAGATGGTAAATATCCTACAACAATAATGTTTTAGTCAGAAGCGTTTTTAGATACTTTAGAAGATATGAAAATTTTCTGGTGTGTTTGGGCTAAAGACAAGTTCTAGATGATTTTTTTAGATGTGGACTTTCCCTCAGGCCCTTGATTTCACAAAGGAGATTGTGTAGTCCTGAAGTCTGATTTGCAAAAGGACAAATTACCTTAAGCATGGTCAAAATGTTCTGCATCATTTGAGAAAGATGAAGAAATTTCCTGGGCCAGATAGTAAACACATAAGAGCCTTTTGGTTAGATAATCTTGAGCCTTTTTGGGGAAATATGGATTGTCCAACACGCCCTTTGGTAGACTGAAGATGTGAGACTCACCTGAGGAGAAATTGTAGCTTTTGATGTTTCTTTGGCATCAGGGGATGTTTCAAGTCTCCCCCCCCCCTTTTTTTTTTTTTTTTTTTTTTAGAAAATGTTCTGTAGTCTCCTTTGTTAGAAAGATCAAATCTTAACCTGTTTTTTTTTCTTCTTCTATAAACTGGATGACTGTATTATTTTGGTAGAGGGAAAATGTCTACTACTTCCTACCAGAGAAGGCATGGAAAAGAAACACTCTTGGGTAGATGGAGATAATTGTAAAGCACCTTGTTCAAATATCACAAATCCTATGACCTTCTGCACAGATGGGGAAGGTCTTAATATGTCTTTTGTAATTGTGCAAGTCTTAACCTTGGCTTTAAAATGAGGGGAAGGCCCTAGAGATACCTGTGTAGATATGGTTTCTTCTAGAGCATCATGGACAAGTGTAAAAGATCTAAGAGCCTCATAGGCAGGTAGTGAAATTTCACTACCTCCCTGTCTACTAATGAAAGTGGCATCTCCTTAGAGCATCATGGATAGGTGTATAAGGTATAAAATCCCCATGGGCAGGTAGTCAAATTTCTTGACCTCCTTGTGTACTAGTGGTAGTTCCAAGAAACTTTTCTTCAGATGGAAAAGTGGATAACAACTTCTGTATAGAATTTTCAGGTGTCATAGACAGCTTGATGGGCAAAACAGCTTCCATGGAGCCTTTTGAATATGAATTAGAACCCAGAGGATTTTTGGCATTTGAAAATTTCTAGAGACTTATGCTGGCATGAAGAAGGACCAACAGGCTTTTGTGTAGGGGGGTAAGAATCTATAGTATCTTGTTTAGTTGGGGAAGAAGGCTGATCCTCCTGAGGTGATAGGGAAGATCTAATAGTCTCCTATAAAGTTTGGGGCAGCTCAAATTTTCTGAATTTGGAGGGATGCTGAGGACCCTCTTCTTTAGAGTTCAGAGTGTTAACTGGTATGGTGTCCACTCTAAGTCGCCCTTTGAAAGATTGAGAAGGTCTCAGACTGCCTGTGGAAGATGCTGATGGTTCTAGTTCACTTCCTGTATGTGCAGAAGCGAAAGGCCTTTTGGAAGACTCAGGAATTTCTACCATGTCTTGAGTATGTATGGAACTCACAAGATCCTATTCTTGGAATGGCAAATATCCTTGAGCTCCTGGTGTAGGTGTGGACATTTTTCTCTTTCCTTGAGCATTTATTAGAGGTGTGAGGCTCACTTGGGACATTGTGATTGCATGTATTTCCCTTTGGACTGAAATAGATGATGTGAGCACATTTCTTATTGGTAGAGGACTTTGAAAGGTCTCTTGGTTTCATGGAGAATGACTGAAATTCCCTTGGTCAGGAGGGTCAGGTCTCAAAATAACTCTAGTAGGAACAGATTGCATAGGACACTTTGGGGGGAAAGAGAAACATCTTTGGATGTCTTTCTGAGAAGACTTTGCTCTCTGCCCTGTTTTGGCAGCTGGCAAACATTTTCAACTCTGCTAGGGAAAGGATGTGGGACATGATACTTTTGGGACAAATCACTGACATTACCCTTGGGGGAAAAGGTTTAGAGCCCCCTTTATGTGACTTACACTCCTGTTGTAGGTCCTCTTGACCAGAGGGTTCTTCTCCAAAATGCTTTGGAAGAAAATTGAAAAGAAGAGAGTCATGTAGTGTAATGGATAACCTTTTGGAAAGCCTTCTGGAAGAGCAGGCATTATGATTTTACTGTCAGCACAAGTGAGTAGTCTTTGAGATGCCTGTGCAGATGTTCAATGTCCCATAGAGTATTGGAAAAATTTGGATAGTTCCATTACCTCTTGGCTGGATAAGGAAAGACCCTGAGCATTTTGGGGAGAATTAGGAGATCCCAGATATCCTTGGCTAGATCGGGAAGGGTGTAAGGAACCTTGAATGTTTGGAGAAATTTCCTGTCCATGTTGGCCAGCAGAAGAGTAGGCAGAAGATGCCCCAGGCACTGTGTGATCTTCTTTGAACTTTTTAATGGCATCTCCAGTACCGTGTTTGGAAGATATTACAGGCATTCAGGCATCCAACTGGTGAAAATCCATAGGTTCTTCACCCAGTGGACATAGGCTGGCTTCTTTTCACCTGTCTATGCATGGGCACAGCAGATGAGGCCACTCATTTTCTAGTGGAAGGCTGTAAAACAGATTGTCTGGTATCCCTGGTTAGAGGATTACTCGTGAACTCAGGAAACCTCAGAGGAAGTGTAACTGTCCATTTTATGTTCTCTTTTAGATCCTTCAGAGGGTCCAGGGTCCTGTTATTGGATGAATGCTTTATAAGAGCTTTGGGTTTCTGTAACTTTTCTGTAACATGAGATCAGGTTTTTTTTTTTTTTTTTTTTTTGAATCTCTCGTCTTCATAGGGTTTTGGGCACCTGAACTTGTGCCGATTCTGTATATGGAGCCCTGGAGTCACAAAATCCCTCGAGTCTCTGCTGGCCAACTGCTTCCCCTGTTAGTTTAAGGTGTAAAATCCAGTTGGGGGACAGTGAAGGGAGTCCAAGGCTATGGAGGCTGTGAAATCAGTTGCGGTAGGGTATCACTATTCTTTGGACTACACTTAAGGGTGTTCCAGGCACTGGAGGATGTGAAACCTGTGGTATGTGGTCATAGTGTCAAGTCTGGGCTGAGGCTCACTGCTATTTCTCCACATGTCTTGCTATTTGATCATTAAGGAAATTGTTCAAGAAACATTAAATAGATGACTGCCCCTTAAAGGGACAGTGAATGTACTTGGCAAAAGTGACTTGTAACAAGAAACGCTTATGCAGCATCCCTCCTGAGAATTGTGGACATATAAGAAGGCACATCACAAAGAATATAAGTTACAGTGGCCTCAGAAATCAAGTAAAGTTTGAGAAAGGCTGTCCTCAAGCCTTCTCAGGCCATTCCCGAGCCTAGATGATTGCTGTTCTCTTGCCTGCACAGGCCAATCTGGAGCGTGTAGTTTGGCTGTCCTCCTGTTTGCACTGGCCAGTCCTGAGCTACCTCATATTAGCAGGGCAATCATCCAAAATTTCTGAATGAGGAGGGACCCAGAGGACCCTCATCTTTAGGGTTCAGAGTGCTACCTGGTTTGGTGCCCACTCTAAGGGTTCATGACAAGGAATTGTTGAAGGCAAAGCATGGTTGGAAATTAAGGACATGGTGTTCTTAGGAGACTATGCTCTGAAGTCCATCTTAATCCAGGATAGATCCCTCTAACCTAAGGTCATCAGTGAGTGTTGCAGTGATGTTTGTTTCTGTCTCATAACTGAATGGGAAAGGCTTATCCATACCCTTGCTCCTCACAGGCTATGGGGCTAAACAAACACTGGCATATTTGCTAGGGAAAGAACAGGTGTTAATATTTGAATAGAACATAGAATGCATGGAATAGATATCACAGATATTATTTCAAATTTTAAATCTACCTCTCCTAGATAAATCTGTGATAACTGGATGCTGAAAGACATCTCTAAATTACTAAATAATACTTACTGCAATATCATTATTGTGCAATTAATATGCTATTGTTCAGAGAATAAGGGCAGAACTTTAGTAATCTCTTTATAGTACAAATGAAAGTTTTATTTCAAATTCTTATATCTGTGTTTGACTAGATTCAGAACACAGACAAAGTTGGAATCCTGAAAAAAGCACTTGTGGCCTTAAACAATTGCTTTGTCTGTCACAGTTAGTGAGTTAGGTTCCTATTACTTTTTCATATTTGGATTGCTTGTTGAAGGTCATATAATTCTCCTGAAGGACAACAGGCAAATGGCTCACATCAGTGGCAACACATGGACCATTCAGTTTGAGTCCAATGATGCAGCCGGTATATAGTTGCACAGAATGATTTATTAAACCCTTAGTTAAACTGATTCTTTGAGACGTCATGTTTTATACAAATTGATACACTAAGAAAGTGTAAAATTGAGGCTATAAGTGAAGATCCTTCTTTACTGACATAGAAACTTTGTTTGCCTGTTGCATACCTTGCCAGTTTTCTAAGAGCAGTTTTTGATCTTGCTGGATGAAAGGTGTTTATTTGGCTCCTCTCTTTGATTTTTCTGAAGGATTTCGGTTTCCCTTTGGCTACACAGCAATAAAGTCTTGCATCATTCAGAAACACAGGGGCACTTTCTAATATCTAATTATTTCCTTGTGTCATTGCCTCAATGCTATGCCATAAGTTTTTTCTTCTTGGAATTCCTGAATGCTTTAGCACCCCTTTTCTTTGTTTAACTCTAATTTATCTCAGTAGTTTATATATAAAAGCCATTTACTGTCAGAATATCCACTCATTTCCTACAATAGGGGGTAACTTGTATTCTGGATAATTCTGTATTCACTGTGCTTTTCTGAATTTCCAGTTGGTCTTTTTACATCTTTGAAAACATTAAATTTAAGTACCAGAATAATCCTGCTAGGCATGAAGAACTTGCTGCATGGTAAAATGGGTAGGAAATTATAAGTATCAATTCAGATAATATATACCTTTTGAGAATTAGCTTCACATTTCTAATGTCCGAACAAAATAGCTTTCTTAATTTAAGTTACAGTTGCTATGTTTCACTCAGATAATCTATAAAGGCAAAATGAGTAGTGGTTTATAAATGAAGAAATGTCTGCATTAAGCATGGTAATATTGAAAAGAAATTACAATTTTTCAATTTGAAATTAAATCTCTGAAGATGATAACTTAACTTGTGTTTGGAAAAGATTTCTGTGAATTTTTAAAAATATCATTATTAATATCAGCAGTATAAAGTTGTTCAAACAAAATGACTTTTATTCATTGTAAATTTAATAACGAAAATAACTGAATAGTAGGTTTGTAGCATTTGACACAGTAATTAATATTCTTTAATAAAGCTTTTAAATTCTGTTCATTTTCTTTGTCAGAGTACAAAGCAATAAGATTCCTTAGAGCATTTTCACAAATATGCTTTTATTGGTTTAACTTATTGCAATGTGTAATAGAAAAATCCACTGTTGTCTTGGTGATTTCCAAATTTATTCTGTCTGTCTCTGTCTCCATCTCTGTCCAAGTCTCCATGTCCCTCTCTCTCTCTCTCTCTCTCTCTCTCTCTCTCTCTCTCTCTCTCTCTCTCTCTCTCTCTCTCTCTCTCTCTCCCTCTGTGTGTGTATGTGTGTGTGTGAGTGTTTGTGTGTGTGTAGAATGGCTGAGACAGAATGGGGGTGGATCTCAATGGCATGTATGTATAATGTTTTTTCATGTATGAAGCTGTACATATATATCATATGTACACACACACAAACACACACACATATATATATGTGTATATGTATGTGTGTATATGTGTATAATGTATATATATGTATATGTATTGATGTATATGTGTATGTATATACATATACACAAACACATACACATACACATACACATAAACACACACACACACACACACACACATATATATATATATGATGTAATTTTAGTAAAAGGAAAAGTAGCTTGCCACAGACAAACCTCACTTAGGTCCTCGATCCATTGGCATAACTTGGGTTCTGGGTACCGGTAGGCAAGGATTAGCCAAGAAGAGGGGCTGAGAAACTGACACGACCAAACAGAGGGTTGATCTGAATGTAATTTGTCTCAAAGCGAGCACTAGTCTTATAAGTGACTTTTACACAAAATAGAGGAATGCCTACAAAGGACTGGGAGGGACCAATTGGGATAGAATTCAATGTTAACAACTGTGATTACAAGCAGCCCCCCTCCAAGGTTTGCTTAATCTTAGAAGCAATAGGCAAGAGTCTCATGCCCTTACAATGGTTCCTCTTCTAGTCTATCATATAGTACCCCTCCACCCTAGGCCATTGTAAATTCCTGTGCATGGTTGAAACTCAACTATCTATAGTTCTAAGTATCTATTCTGCTTGATCCTTATAACATAACATTCCTTATTTCGAGATAATGGTAAATTCTTGCATATGGTAGTTTGTCCTGAGATTTCTAACTCTATGTAGCAGTTAGTAATGCCTGATTTCTTTCACTGTCTCTCTTACAATACTAGAGGTTAATCTGAATGTACCCAAATAGGCAGCATCCTTACTGAATTCAAAGACCATGGTTTGCTCAAGGACTGCCTAGGAGAGGAATTTATATGTGTGGAATCTAACTTAGCAATATGTCAAAACCAATCCTTAGAGGCACTTACAATAAATCAATATTAAGAGAAAGCACACAGATCCATTTACCGACTAAAGCAAGGGCACTGGAGCATTCATTATACATGTTGCCATGAATACAGGAGACTAAATTTCCATGAATTTTTCGCTTCAGGACCATGTCTAGGCTTTTTGGCCTGTCAGGTGGGTCACTACTCGTGTGTTTGTAGCAGTTGCTGAAATCAAGGCATGGAGGAAAATGGATGGAAGGAGAGTGTTTTGTTAGGTGAGTTAACATAGATTTGGAATGAGGGTATTAACATAGGTTTGCTCTCATACGGGTTTGAGATCATTTTTATATATTTTCATGCATGTGTGTGGTTGAGTGATATTATTATCTAGGAGAAAGATAGAAAACAAAGTAGAATACATATCATAAAAAATATAAAATGGTGTATAGCAATTGCTGTATTATTGCCGTGATAAACCATTATTACCAAGACAACTAGTAGAAGGAAAGCTTTTTTTGTCTTATCATTCCAGAGAGATAAGATTTCGTCATGATGCCACAACTCAGCCCTGAGGCAGAGCTGGGGCTCCAGAACTCCTCCCACATACAAAGATACCTTGACTACCAGATCTGTCATAGCCAAGCTCACAGATGAGATACCCCTTGCAGCAATACCTGGACTACCTGGGACCTCCAGGGTCACTGTGCAGGCAAAACCTATTTGTCTTGCCCTGCTACAGACACATCTTCTTTTTGGCCCACTTCTTGGCCTGTGCCAGAGCCACTTTTCCAGATCCCATCCCACAACCCTAGACAGCCTGATTCCTGGTAGCTGAATCCCAACCAGTACACAAGCTCATACAAGGAACAGGATCCAGTCAGAAACAATAAGCCAAGTTAAAATCTGAGATAAACAGATATCAAGAGGCAAGTGAAAAATTGGAAAAGACCCAAAAAAACACTGAAAGCTTTAAAAAATCAACAAAACCCTAAAAAAAGAAAACTATATACATTTAAATTCTAAAACTAAGAACATAAAACACTAACAAAATATCCCAAAATTAAAAAAAAAAGACAAACAAACACATTTCTAGAACTCTAAAAAGAGCCCCCCCCAAAAAAACTAAAACCTTTAACAAACCCATAAGCCAAAAAGAAACAAACAACAGCAACAAAACAAAACAGATAGAAGGTTTAAAAAAAATCCTAAAATTCTTTAAAAGCCCTAAAAAATCCTAATAACCCAAAATACCTTAAAATCCATATGAATTCAAGAAACATCCAACCCCCCAAAAAATAAACCCCAAAAAACCCTAAAACCCCCCAAAAACCTTAGCATCTTTAAACAAACCCTAAAAAAGCCCTAAAAAGCTTTCTAAAATAACCTAAAGTGCTTTATATTTAGTATATTTTATCTATCTACCTATCTACCTCTCTACCTCTCAGCCTATCTTATCTATCTCATCTATCTCTTCTATCTCATCTATCTATCCATCTATCTATCTATCTATCTATCTATCTATCTATCTATCATCTATCCATCCATCCATCCATCCATCCATCCACCCATCCATCCATCTATCCATCCATCCATCCATCCACCCATCTATCTGAGAGTATCTTGTATGGATGACAAAGATGCTATGACCTCTTTGGTGACAGGTGTTATATCTGAATGGTTTTGCATACATGGCCATGTTTATAATTTGTCCTCGGCAAAAAGTCCAAGATCTTTAGGATCAGATGGTGAATAACCTAAAGCCTCTTTTTCCAAACAGGGTTTTTGGGTCTCTTGTGATAAAAAGGAAGTGTCTGAAGGTCATTGTGCAGGTGTTGATAGTCCTACTATACCATGGGCATACAGAGAAAGTCTCTGAGGAAAAAAATCCAGGTTGTATCACTCAAATCCAATTGGACAGATAAAGGAAACCCTAGACTCACTATGGTAGATAGTGAAATTTCCAAAGCTCCTGGTGAAACATTCGCTATTCCTGGCTTGCTTTTTGTACATGACAAGCTTCCAGATTTTCCTGTAGAAGACAGGCATAGGCCTACAACTTCTAGAATAGATAAAGAAGGTTCTGATTCACTTGAGCAGATGAGGGCATTGTCAAAGATTCTAGGGCAGATGATACAGGTCATAGTGTTCCCTGTCCAGATAAAGAAATTACCATGACTCCTTTGGAAAAATGAGTAGATCCTGAAGCATCTGAAGCATATGGATCTGTTTGTTGGACCATTTGTGGAGTAATCAAATAATAATTTGGTCTGTAGCATGAAGTTTAAGACCCCTCTGTAGGTTTAGAGTGATTATGTGTAAATGAATGGATTCAAAATGCTTAAGGAAAAAAGTGAGGAACTAAGATGGACAGAAATTGCAAGTTACACTGGTGAGTCACTGCATATCACATGTCCTGGGGTAGCTGTTGAAAATGATTGTCCACCTGATGCAAATGATGAATATCCTAGAGTCCCCTGGGGAGATGGCAAAGGTTCTATAGAGCCTTATGCAGTTCCTGAAATACTCAGAGGTCCTTGGATAGATCTAAAAGTCCTTGCTTTATTTGGAGCAGGGTCAGTATATCCCTGACACAGCTGGGAAGTTGGTGAGTCTTCTACTGTATAGTATGTAGATGTGGACTGAGTTCCTATACCTTGTTTATGTAAAGAAGGATTTAAAAGCCTTTGGAACATGTAGAATCTTGGGTAGACCTTTGTGGACATGTGGAGAGACATAAGGTCTCCTGTGCAGAGAGGCAGGGACTCACACCTCCAAGAGGAGAATCTGAAGATGCTGGAGTCCCTTGTTCTGAGGAGGAAAGACCTAGAGAATTAGAAGAACATTCATATCATTGGTATGTATTCATCACTGCCTATGATGAGATAGAAAGTTTCAGAGGCCCCTGGGTAAATTTCAGAGGTGCTAGATACCCTTAGCCAAATGGGAAAGTCTCTGCACATCCTTGGGTAGAATATGAATGTCTAAAAGTTTTTGGAGGTGATGGTGGCAAAGTTCATAGAGTCACTGAAGTTGAATGAGAAGGTTCTATATCCTCTATCACTCCAGGCAAATGCCCTAAACTACTCTGTGAGTCTTTTTTTTTTGTGTGTGTGTGTGTCAATATCCATGTGAAACCTGTTGAATTTTCCAGATTTATATGGTTGAAGAAAAAATAACTTTGTATGTGCAAAGTTCCCTCTTCTGTCCTGAAAATTTTCTTGGGCTTTTGAAAAGATGGAAAAGCTTCTAAAACCACATAGGTACAATATGCTCCTGAACACCTAGTAGAGGTGTGAAATGTCCTCCATATGATGGTGAAGGACAAATGGATACTTGACATTTCTGACTAGGTGGGGAAATTCCAGTGTTTTTTGGGAAAGCTGGGAATCTTTATGCAAAATGTTAGTAAGTTGGAAAAAATCCCATATCTGTTTGCAAAGAAGTTGGAGCATTCAAACTATTTTGAGCAGATAAAACATTTTGTGCAGTCCCTTGTTTAGATGTGGACAGTTTTAGAGACATTTGGGTAGAACAGAAATGTCCAAAGGCCTCTTGGGAAGATGAAGAACTTAGAGTTCCCTGTGAAGCTAAAGAAACTCACAGAGGCCTCTGATCAGATGACACAGATTCTGGTAGCACCTGAGTATATTTGGTAGACCCCAAAGGTCCTGGAGAGGGAGGCAAAGTTCTCACAGTCTGCACAGTGTGCCCAGACAAAGAACTTTGCACAGGCAAATTTCCAATTGCAACTGTTCAGATATGTACTTCCCTACTATGGCTTGTGCAGATAAAGAATGCCCCTCTGTGGCCTGAGCAGATGTGGAATACCCTATAGTACTTTCTTTAGATTTAGTCACTTTCAGACACCTTTCTTCTGATAGACAAGAATCCCACAGTTCCTTACTCAGATCTCAAAGATGATGGTGTCATCTGTAGCTATGTAGTAAGATTCAGATGCAGTCCAGCACATCTGTAAGTGTCTCAAGTCTCTCGGAAAGATGGAGAATATTCATTTGTTTCTGATATAGCTGGGCAAGGAGCTGAATGCAGTAGATCCCTGTCAGTAGGCCTTGAGTGATGTGTCATTGCCTGGGCTGAGATGGAAAGTGCCAGAGGCCCCAGGGCTGATTGCAAATGTCCTAGAATTTCTGGACCAGATGGAAATATTTCTGCACCACCTTTAGGAAAAGATGAATGTCTACCAGGTTCTTGAGGTGATGGTGGCAAAGTTCATAGAATTGGAAAAGCAGATGGAGAAGTTTCTATATCCTTCATTACTTGAGGCAATGGGCCCACAGTAGTCTCTGTGTCTTTACATTGTCCCATTCCCAATATCCTTGTGGATTCTGCCAAAGGTTCTACATACCTTTGGATGGATGACAAAGAAATTTGCATAGTCAAAGTTCTCTTTGCAGCTGTGGGACATTCCTTAGACTTTAGAGAGGTCAGAAAATATCCTTGAAACTCTGGACTAGAAAGAGGGTGATCCTGAGTACCTAGTACAGATGATGAGTATGTTACATCTCGTGATGAATGATGAAATGGATTTTTGAGATTTCTGGCGAGGTAGGAACAGACCAATGAACCTTGAAAAAGCTGGGGATTTTTGTCCAAAATGTTAGAAAGAGGAGAAAATCTCATAGCTTCCTGGCAATATGTTGGATGATGCACAGTCTTTGGAGAAGATGTCACAGTTTCTACAGACCCTAATTTTGATGTGGACTGTTTTAGAGACCCTTGCTCAGAAAGGGATATTCCAAAAGCCTCTATGGAAGACGAAGAGCCTAGAGTTCCCGTTGAAGTTAAATAAATTCCCAGAGGCCTCTGATCAGATGACAATGACTCTGAGACTACAAGAGTCACTTGTGTAGACCCCAAAGGTCCTGTAGTGGTAGCCAAAGTTTCCAAGTCTGCTTTGCAGACATGGACTTTCATACTGTGGCTTGTGCAGATAAAGAATGCCCCATAGTATCCTGAGCATAAGCATACAACCCTATAGATGTTTCTTTAAATTTAGTCCCTTGTTCAGATAAGCAAGTTTCCACAATTCCTTGTTCAAATCTTGAAGATGATTGTGTTACCGGTAGTGATGTAGTAAGATCCAGATGCAATCCAGATCTTTTGGAACTTTCTGAAGTCCCTTGGGTAAATGGAGAATATTCATTTCTTTCTGAAACTGCTGGGGAAGAAGCTGAATGCAGTACAACCCCATTGGCAGATCCTGAGTTATGTGTCATTGTCTGGGCTGAGATATAAAGTGTCAAAGGCCCCTGGATTGATTGCAAAGGTACTAGATTCCCTAGACCAGTTGAGAGCATTTCTATACCTCCTTTAGGAAAAGATGAATGTCTCACAGGTTCTCGAGGTGATGGTGACTAATTTCCTACAGTAGGGAAGGCAGATTTAGAAGATCTGGCATCCTTCTTCACTTGAGGCAAAGGGTCCAAAAAAGTCTCTGTGTGTTTACATTGTCTTAATTCCAATATACCTATGGAATCTGACAAAGGTAATGGATTCCTTTGAATGGATGACAAAGAACTTTGAAAATGCAAAGTTTCCATTGCAATTGTTAAGTTTTTCTTGTGCCCTTGAGAAGTAAGCAAAAGTATTACAGCTACTCGAGTAGGTATTATATGCCCCTGACCATCTGGTGCAGATAGGTAGTGTTCTGGATAACCTGGCAAATATAAAAATTTCTTCTGATTTTTCTGGCTAGAAAGGAGAGGTTCATTAGTGTGGGGAACATGATGAACATTGTATGTTGAGCACATGGAAAAAATTTGAGAGCCCTCTAGTGTGTAGATTGATATTTGAAAGACTTTGTTAGAGATGCAGAGTACCTACAGGTTCTTGTTTGGGTGTGAACAGAGACTCTTGGACAGATAGGGAAGTTCCCAGAACCCTTTGTACAGATGGTCATGATCCTACCATTCCCTCTGCAGGTAAGGAAATTCCCAGAAGTACTTGGTAAGATGGAAAAATTCCTATTTCCTGCTTGTCACTTTCTTTATAACCTGGGCTGGACAACAAAAGTTGTTGAACTCCCTGGGCAGCTATGGGCTGTCCCAAAGTAGATTCTTGATTGAGGTAAGCTTGTCCATTCACCTGAGTAGATGGTGAGAACAATGGAGAGATTTATGCTACAAGAGTTGCTTGTGAATACAAGTTGTCACAGTTTCTTTTCATAGATGGTGGAGGGGATTGACATGCTTGTATTGGTGAGGAATGTCCAATAGGCTTTGGGACTTGTAGCAATGTTCCTGTCATCCATAGGACACATGAATACATTCCCAAAGAACCTGAGACGAAAGAAAAATGTTAATGAATACACTTGGCACACTCTGATGTTCCCAGAATCTTTTGGGAAGATGATGACTGCTGGATAGACTGTTGAGCATATAGTGAAAGGCCTAGACATGCCTCAACAGATATGAAAATTTGGTAGACTTCAAAGGTGCTAGATCCCTTGGGACTTCTAAAGAATTCTCTTGAGATCATTGGTCAGGTTGTGAATATCCTGTATGACTTGAGGGATGTGGCAAAGGGACTGTAGTACTTTGGAATATTGGTGAGGTATCCTGAGATTCTACCATGTTGACTAGTTCCCTCGCTTCTGTTGGAAAGATGCTGAATGTTCTAGAAACCCCGGGAATCGTCAGCAAAAAATCCAAAGTTTCCTGGACAGGTATAGAATATTCTGGAACTGCTTGTTTACATCTCACAGTTGTTGGAGTACCTGATGTAATTAGTGGAAATTTCTGAGCACATGGTACAGAAGACAAAGGTTTCACAGTCACTTGGGAAGATAACAATGTTTTTTTTTTGTTGTTGTTTGTTTGTTTTGTTTTGTTTTTGTTTTTTGTTTGTTTGTTTTTCTTTCTTTTTTTTTTTTTTAGTTTTCCTGGTGGATGAAGAATTTTTTTCAGATGGAGATGTTTCTGACTTCCTAGGTTCAGATTTGGGAGGTCACATAACCTCTGTAGAAGGCAGAGGATTTGTAGTCCCATGGAAAGATGGCAAGGTATCTAGAGATTCTACCATGTGTGACAAGTACCATAGCTTCTTTTGGAAAGGTGCTGAATGCTCTTAGAATTCCTGAGATAGAAGTAAAAATCCCTCCTTCACCGGGACAGGAACAGAATCTTCTAGAGGCCCTTAGTTACATCTGACATTTGTTAAAGTTCCCGTCATTGTGCATGGAGGTTTCTGAGCATGTGTTGCATTTGATGAAGGTTTCACATTCCCTTTGGAAGATAACAATGTTTTCTTAGTCCCCTGGTTAGATGGAGAAGATGTAAGAACCTCTGTATCAAATGGTAGATGTCACACGGTATCTTACAAAAATAGAGAACGTGTAGAAGACTTCCCAAAAAAAAAAAAAACTGAAAATTTTCTCAGGTCCTGGTTCAGATGGTGAATTTTTTAGGGCCTAGTTTCAGATTTGGGTAGTCCCATAGCCCCTCTAAGAGACAAAGAATGTTTCTCAGTTCCTTGAGTAGATGGAAATATTTGAGCCTTCCCATGAGCATGTTGAGTAGATCCTAAAGCCCTTGTATTACTTTGTGATGGTTCTACAGTCCCCCGTGGTGATATAGACTGTCACAGAATGTCTTATTCTGATTTGTATTTTGTACCTTTCCTTGTGGGATGATATAAAGACTCTAGTGTTCCTTGTGCCAGTGATGACATTTCAAAATTTCTTTGCAAATGGAAATACCCTAGTGTAGATATTGAAGAATGCAGAGTCTGTTTATAAGGTATGTAAGTGGGCAACATGCTCTTGGGTAGACAAGAAAGTTTCCACAGTCCCTTGGTCATTTGTTGAACATTTCAAGGTATTTTGGATAGAGATGTTGTGGGACTCACCTGTGGAATAGTTGTAGCTTTTGATGTTTTTTTTTTTGTTTGTTTTTTTTTTCAGCAGGACATGATGCAAGTATTACCTTTTAACAGAATTTCTGAAGTGTCCTATTTCAGAAGGATCAACAATTAACCTGGTTTTTTTGTTTGTTTGTTTGTTTTTGTTTTTGTTTTTTTGTTTTTTGTTTTTTTTTTAATTCCTAGAAACTGGATGCCTGTGGATCACTTTGGTAGAGGGCAAATGTCTACTGCTTTCAACCAGACAAGACAAGGAAAATAAACACTCTAGGGTAGATGGAAATAATTGTAAAGCACCCTGTTCAGATATGATAGACATATGACCTTTTGCACAGATGGTGAAGGTCTAAATTTCCTTGTGTATATGTACAAGTCTTGACAATAGCTTCAGAATTAGGAGAAGGCCCTAGAGATACCTGCGTAGATGTGGCCTCTCTTAGAGCTTCATGGACATGTGTAAAAGGTCTAAGAGCCTCATGGGCATTTAGTGAAATTTTTAGACCTCCTTGTGTAACAGTGGAAGTTCCAAGAAAATTTTCTTCAGCTAGAGAATTGGATAACAACTTCTGTGTAGATATTTCAGGTGTCATAGACTACTTGATGGGCAAACAGGTTCCAAGGGCCCTTTGGAAGATGAAGTAAAATCCAGAGCTTTTTTAGGCATTTGGAATATATTATGGAGACTTATGCAGGCATGGAGAAGGACCAACAGCCCTTGTGCAGGTGGATAAGAATGTGTATTTGGAGAAGAGGGGTGATCCTCTTGAGAGATAGAGAAGTTCTCATAGTCTCCTGTGAAGTTTGGGGAGATCATATGAATTCTTGTGCACAGGTAGAATACATGGAATTCCCTTCTTTGGGCTGTACAGGATGCTACAGACTCTTGTGCGTGCAAATCACATCCGATAGCACCATGTTCACATAGGATTGGATCCAGACCCTTCTTTACAGATGGAATCTGTCCTAGAACATCTTTTGAAGATGTATCATATCCATGAGCCATTTCTAAAGATGGGACTGTGGCTAGAACTCTCTTCTGTAGATTTATCCTGTCCTACAGTCCCTTTATGTGATAGAGTAGTATGCAGAGAGTCCTGTACAGGTTTTGGAAATCCTAGAAACTTGGACATATATGGGGAATTCTTCACAGCCTCTAGTGTGCCCAGTGGCAGCTGAGAGGGTGATATCCTCTTAGTTGTGTATTCTACGACAAATATTGAAATTGTTTAGCTCACTGGAAGTGTTTTGGAATAATCTCTCAGGTGTTTGGGGCCTGCTGACAAATCAAGAGGGCTCTTTTGGCTGATAAGAGATATCTGAATAATTCTTGATCAGATCAGGACTTTCTGAAGACCCATTGTTTGGACAGAGCATCTTTCAGTCTTCTACTAGAATGACAATGTTTGTGTCACATTTCATAGCAGGAGAATGATATAATCTTCCTTTCTGTGGTAGAGAAAACTTAAGAACTGTCTTTGAATCCGTTCCATAGAGGGGGATAATCTTCTTGGCCTCCTGACAGAATGAGAATTTATCATAACCCCTGGGGAAGTTGCCTATGGTTCTAGTTCACTTTGTGCAGAAGTAAAGTAGAGTCCCTTTGGAGGACTTAAGTGATTCTACCACATCTTGAGTATGTGTGGAACACTCAAGTGCAATTCCATGAATGGCAAAGTACTTGAGCTCCTTGTGGAATTTTTTTCTCTCTGCTTGGGCAGGTATGAGCTGTGTGAGGCTCACTTAGGAAGTTGTGCATTTAATTCCCTTTTACTGTAAGAAATGACATGAGCCCATTTTATAATGATAAATGACTTTGAAATCCCTCTTTTGAACTTTTGAACTCCTTGTGGAAGAGGAGGCATTTATGAATTTCTTTTAAGCACACGTGGGAAGTCTATGGGATGCCTGGGCAGATGTGCAATGTCCCATAGAGTCTTGGAAACATTGCGTTAGTTCTCAAAACTTTATGGTGCATAAGGACCTGCCCTGAGAATTTGAAGATCCCAGATCTCCTTGGTTAGATTGGGAAGGGTGTAGGGAACCTTGAATGTGTGGGTAAATTACCTGTCCATGTTGTCCAGCAGACGATGGCCCAGGCAGTGTGCTATCTTCTTTGAATTTGTGACTGGTATCTCCAGCCCTGTGTTTGGAAGATGCTGCAGGCACTCTGGCACCCGACTGGTCAAAATCCCTAGGTTCTTCAAACCCAGTGGACATAGGCTGGCTTCTTTTCACCTATCTATGCATGGACACAGCAGATGAGGCCACTCATTTTCTGGTGGAAGGTGGTAAAACAGATTGTCTGGTACCCTGCTCAGTGGGTTACTCATGAACTCAGGAAACATCAGAGAAAGTGTAACTGATCTTTTTTTTTGTTGTTGTTCTCTTTTAGCTCCTTCAGAGGGCCCAGGGTCGTGTAAATGGCTAAACGCTTTATAAGAGCTTTGGGTTTCTGTAGCTCGTCTGCAACATGAGCATCAGATTTTTTTGAATGTGTGGTCTTCATAGGGCTTTAGGCACCTGAACTTGTGCCGTTTCTGTATAAGGAGCCCTGGAGGCACAAAGTCCTTCGGGTCTCTGCTGGTCAAATGCTTCCCCTGTTGGCTTAAGGTGTTAAATACAGCTGGGGGTCAGTGAAGTGGGCCCCAGGCTATTCCCCGATTGGGGTAGGGTATCACCTTTCTTTGGGCGACACTGAAGGCAGTACCAGGCTCTAGAAGCAGGGAAACCTGTGGTCTGTGGTCATAGGGTCAAGTCTGTGCTGAGGCTCGCTGCCATCTCTCCACATGTCTTGCCATTTAATCATTAAGAAAATTGTTCAAGAAACATGAAATGGGCGACTGACCCTTAAAGGGGCAAGGAATGGACTTGCCAATGGTGACTTGCAGAAAGAAACAATGAAGCAGCATCCTTTAAGAGTGATGCTCTCTCCTGAAAATTTTGGACATATCGTAAGGCAAATCGCACAGAATATAAGTAACAGTGGCCTCAGGAATCAAGCAAATTTTGAGAACGGCTGTCCTCATGCCTTCTCGGGCCTGTCCCGAGCCTAGATAATGGCTACCCTCTTGCCTGCACAGGCCAATCTGGAACCTGTAGATTGGTTGTCCTTGTTCTTGCACTGGCCAATCCTAGGCTGCCTCACTTTGCAGTTCTGCTTCAGGTAGCACGGCAATCGTCCAAAGTTTCTGAATGAGGAAGGACCCCGAGGACTCTCTTCTTTAGGGTTCAGAGTGCTACCTGGTCTGGTGCCCACTCTAAGGGGTCATGACAAGGAATTGTTGAAGTCAGAGCATGATATGAAATAATGGACATGTTCTTAGGAGGCTGTGATCTCAAGTCCATTTTAAACCAGGATAGATCCCTATAACTTGTGGTAGTCAGTGAGATTTTCAGTGACGTCAGTTTCCATCTCATAAATGAATGGGTAAGTTTTATACATACAATTCCTCCTCAGAGGCTATGGGGATAGACAAACACTGGCATACTTGCTAGGGAAAGAACTGGTGATAGTATTTGAATAGAGCAAAGAATGCATGGAATTGATATCACAGATATTATTCTGTATTTTAAAAACGAACTCTCCTAGATAAATTTGTGACAACTGTGAGTCTAACTGGATGCTGAAAGACATCTCTGAATGACTAATACTTACTGAAATATTACTGTGCAATTAACATGTTATTGTTCAGAGAATAAGGGCAAAACAGTAATCTATTTATAGTACAGATGCAAGTTTTATTTCCAATACTTTAACTGTTTTTGACTAGATTCAGAACACAGACAAAGTTGGACTCCTGAATGTAGCACTAGTGGCCTTAAAGAATTGTTTTGTCTGTCACAGTTAGCAAGTTGGGTTCTTATTCATTTTCATATTTGGATTGCTTGTTGAAGGTCATATAAATCTCCTGAAGCACAACAGGATAATGGCTCACATCAGTGGCAACACATGGAAAATTCAGTTTATGTCCAATGATGCAGCTGGAATATAGTTGCACAGGATTGTTTATTAAACACTTAGTCAAGCTGATTCTTTGAAAGGTCATGTTTTATAGAAATTGGTACACTGAGAAAGTGTAAAATTGAGGCTATAAGTGAAGATCCTACTTTACTGACACAGAAACTTGTTTTGCGTGTTTTGTACACTTTGCCAGTTTTCTAAGAGCAGTTTTTGATCTTGCTGGATGAAAGGTGTTTATTTGGCTCCTCTCTTTGATTTTTGTGAAGGATTTCTGTTTCCCTTTGGCTATGCAGCAATAAAGGCTTGCATCATTCAGAAACTCAGGGACACTTTCTATCAACCAGTTATTTCCTTGTGCCATTGCCTCATTGCTATGCCATAAGTTCTTTCTTCTTGGAATTCTTGAATGCTTTACCACCCCCTCTCTTTTTTTTTTAACTCCAACTTATCTCAGGAGTTTATATTTAAAAGCTATTTGCTGTCAGAATATCCACTCTTCTCCTACAATCTGGGGTAACTTGTATTCCTGGCTAATTCTGTATTAACTATTCTTATCTGAATTTCTAGTTGGTCTTTTGCTATCTCTGAAAACATTGAATTTAAGTAACAGAACAATCCTGCTAGGCATGAAGAACTTGCTGCATGGTAAAATGGGTAGGAAATTATATGTATCGATTCAGATAATATACACCTTTTGAGAATTAGCTGTGCAATCTTAATGTCAGAACAAAATAGCTTTCTGGATTTAAGTTACTGTTACTATGTTTCTTTCAGATAATCTATAAAGGCAAAATGAGTAGTGGTTTATAAATGGAGAAATGCTTGATTTAAGCATGGTGATATTGAAAAGAAAGTTCAATTTTTCACTTTGAAATTAAATCTATGAAGGTGATTACTTGACTTATGTTTTGAAAAGTTTTCTGTGAATTTTTCTAAATATTGGATATGTTTTTAAACATATCATTATTAATAACAGCATTATAATGTTGTTCAAATAAAATGACTTTTATTCATTGTAAATGTAATAATGAAAATAACTGAATAGGTTTGTAGCATTTAACACAGTAATTAATATTCTTTAATAAAGCTTTTAAAATCTATTCCTTTTCTTAAGTTTATTCTCTTACATGAACAAACAACTGAATGACCAGGAAAGACATAAGACCAAGTCTTTTTGTAAACTAAATTAATATCTTTTGACATTTGGCATGTTAAAAGCTTGACACTGGAAGTCAGTCAAACAAAATGTTGGTTTGGATATTTAATAGGGCCTTGGTGTACTTTCTTTTTCATGACTGGAGCTGTATTGATGACACCATTGT